>NC_092000.1:3196448-3299934 GCF_044704955.1 Pristiophorus japonicus | reverse complement strand
CCTCCCTCACCCCTCTCTCTCTCTCTCCTCCCTCACCCCTCTCTCTCTCTCCCTCTCCCTCCCTCACCCCTCTCATCTCTCTCTCCCTCCCTCTCCCCTCTCTCTCTCTCCCCTCCCTCCCTCTCTCTCTCTCTCACTCCCTCCCTCTCTCTCTCTCTCACTCCCTTCCTTTCTTTCTCTCCCTCCCTCCCCCTCTCTCTCCCTCCCTCTCCCTCCCTCTCTCCCTCCCTCTCTCTCTCACTCCCTCTCTCTCACTCCCTCCCTCTCTCCCTCTCCCCTCTCTCTCTCTCTCTCTCCTTCCCTCTCTCCCTCTCCCCTCCCCTCTCCCTCCCCCTCTCTCTCTCTCTCTCTCTCTCCCTCCTCTCTCCCTCTCCCCCCCTCTCCCCTCTCTCTCCCTTCTCTCTCTCTCTCCCTCCCTCCCCTCCCTTCTCTCTCTCCCTCCCTCCCTCTCCCCTCTCTCTCGCCCTCCCTCTCCCTCTCCCTCTCCCTCCCTCTCACTCCCTCCCTCCCCCTCTCTCTCTCTCTCCCTCTCTCCCTCCCTCTGAAGGAGGTCCAGCCAGTGGGAAAGGAACGCAGAGTATGAAAATTGCGGCGCGCTATGGGTTTATCTACATATCGGTGGGGGAGCTCCTCCGTGAAAAGATGCTTCACAATGCCAGCAACAACCGGAAGTGGGGCTTGATCGCCAAGATCGTCACAAACGGCGAGTTGGCACCTCAGGTAACGGAGACAGACCCTTACGGACACAACACTTCTCCTGCACCAACAACCACCTGGATTCATATAGCGCCTTTAACGCAGTGAAACGTCCCGGGGCGCTTCACAGGAGTGTTATGAAACAAATTTGACACCGAGCCACACAAGGAGAAATTAGGACAGATGATCAGAGGCAGGAGGAGAGAGAGGCGGAGAGGTTTAGGGAGGGAGTTCCAGAGCTTGGGGCCCAGGCAACAGAAGGCACGGCCACCGATGGTGGAGCGATTATAATCAGGAAATCATCGAATCAGAGAAATTTCCAGCACGAATGAGGCCATTCGGCCCATCGTGTCCGCGCCGGCCGACAAAGAGCTACCCAGCCTAATCCCACTTTCCAGCTCTCGGTCCGTAGCCCTGTAGGTTACGGCACTTCAGGTGCACATCCAAGTACTTTTTAAATGTGGTGAGGGTTTCTGCCTCTACCACCCTTTCAGGCAGTGAGTTCCAGACCCCCACCACCCTCTGGGTGAAGAAATTTCCCCTCAATCCCCTCTAAACCTCCCCCAATTACTTTAAATCTATGCCCCCTGGTTGTTGACCCCTCTGCTAAGGGAAATAGGTCCGTCCTATCCACTCTATCCAGGCCCCTCATAATTTTATACACCTCAATAAGGTCTCCCCTCAGCCTCCTCTGTTCCAAGGAAAACAACCCCAGTCTATCCAATCTTTCCTCATAGCTAAAATTCTCCACTCCTGGCAACATCCTCGTAAATCTACCTCTGTACCCTCTCCAGTGCAATCACATATTTCCTGTAATGTGGTGACCAGAACTGCACGCAGTACTCCAGCTGTGGCCTAACCGGTGTTTTATACAGTTCAAGCATAACCTCCCTGCTCTTGTATTCTATGCCTTGGCTAATAAAGGCAAGCATTCCATATGCCTTCTTAACCACCTTATCCACCTGGCCTGCTACCTTCGGGGATCCGTAGACTCCCAGGTCCCTTTGTTCCTCTACACTTCTCAGTGTCCTACCATTTAATGTGTATTCCCTTGCCTTGTTAGCCCTCCCCAAATGCATTACCTCACACTTCTCCGGATTGAATTCCATTTGCCACTGTTCTGCCCACCTGACCAGTTCATTGATAACTTCCTGCAGTCCACAGCTTTCTTCATTATCAACCACACTGCCGATTTTAGTATCATCTGCAAAATTCCTAATCATACCCCCTACATTCAAATCTAGGTCATTGATGTATATCACAAAAAGCTCAGGATGTTCAAGAGGGCAGAATTAGAGGAGTGCAGGCATCTCAGAGTGGGGGGAGTGGGAGGTTGTGGGGCTGGAGGAGATTACAGAGATAGGGAGGGGCGAGGGCCACGGAGGAATTTATAACAAGGATGAGAATTTTGAAATCGAGGCGTTGCTTCACCGGGAGCCAATGTAGGTCAGCGAGCACAGGAGGTGATGGGTGAGTGGGACTCGATGCGAGTTAGGACACGGGTCAGCGAGCACAGTGGGTGATGGGTGAGCGGGACTGGGTGCGAGTTAGGACACGGGTCAGCGAGCACAGTGGGTGATGGGTGAGTGGGACTCGGTGCGAGTTAGGACACGGGGCAGCGAGCACAGGGGGTGATGGGTGAGTGGGACTCGGTGTGAGTTAGGACACGGGGCAGTGAGCACAGGAGGTGATGGGTGAGTGGGACTCGGTGCGAGTTAGGACACGGGGCAGCGAGCACAGTGGGTGATGGGTGAGTGGGACTCGGTGCGAGTTAGGACACGGGGCAGCGAGCACAAGAGGTGATGGGTGAGTGGGACTCGGTGCAAGTTAGGACACGGGGCAGCGAGCACAGTGGGTGATGGGTGAGTGGGACTCGGTGCGAGTTAGGACACGGGGCAGTGAGCACAGGGAGTGATGGGTGAGCGGGACTCGATGCGAGTTAGGACACGGGGCAGTGAGCACAGGGGGTGATGGGTAAGCGGGACTCGGTGCGAGTTAGGACACGGGGCAGTGAGCACAGGGGGTGATGGGTGAGTGGGACTCGGTGCGAGTTAGGACACGGGGCAGTGAGCACAGGGGGTGATGGGTGATCGGGACTCGGTGCGAGTTAGGACACGGGGGCAGTGAGCACAGGGGGTGATGGGTGAGTGGGACTCGGTGCGAGTTAGGACACGGGGGCAGTGAGCACAGGGGGTGATGGGTGAACGGGACTCGGTGCGAGTTAGGACACGGGGCAGTGAGCACAGGGGGTGATGGGTGAACGGGACTCGGTGCGAGTTAGGACATAGAAACATAGAAATTTACAGCACAGAAGGAGGCCATTCCGGCCCATCGTGTCTGCGCCGGCCGACAAAGAGCCCAGCCACACGACCCTTGGTCAGCAGCCCTGAAGGTCACATATAAACCTATGAACAATGAACAATGACGGAAAGGTAAAGAGCACCCGGCCCAACCAATCTGGTGACCAGGACATGGGCTCAGATAGTCTCCGCACTCTATCAGCGCCCCAATCACAGCACCTCGTGCCCGAGCCACGGAGAGCGGACAAGTCTCGGGCTTGACCCTGGCCGCTGGGGAGATTTCTGAGAGTAACCAATAGGAGCTGTGGCGCTGGGTGTCTGCGCTCCCGGGGTCAGGGGAGACAGGGTCCGCGTCTGGTCGCTGCCCGGTGATGCCCGCAGTTAGTGTGCAGACCCGCGGGGGGGGTGGGGAGGAGAACAGCTCGAGGCTGGTCTGCGATGCCTCTGTGGTTAAATAGCTGCACTCAATGTACAAGGAGTTGGAGGGCAGATGATGTAACTGAGGACAGATTCAGAAGCCGGATGGGAGGAGGCGAGATTCAGAACCTGTGTGTGTCTGGGTGGGGAGGGGGTCGGGGGGAGACGGGGGGGTGGGGTAATGCGGGTCCAGATTACCCCCTGAGGTGCCGCCAATCCACCAATCGTCTCCGGCCCAAACTCCTTCCCTAACGTCGGCCTCTCTCGGGTATAACCCTAGTCACGAACCTCCTGCGGACCACGACAAAGCCTTTCATTGCCAGCAGCGTCACTGGGATTGTGTTATTTTGCTCTGCCCCTTCAGGAGACGACAATAACCGAGATCAAACAACAGTTGATGCAGCAGCCCGATGCCCAGGGCTTTGTGATTGACGGGTTCCCCCGCGAGGTCTCCCAAGCGATCTGCTTCGACGATCAGGTGATGCTGTTACCCATTCAATGAAGTCAAACAAGAACAAACTTTGCATTTATACAGCGCCTGTCACAACCTCAGGACGTCCCAAAGCACTTTACATCCAATGAAGTACTTCTGGAATGTAGTCACTGTTGTAATGTGGGAAACGCGGCAGCCAATTTGCACACAGCAAGCTCCCACACACAGCAATGTGATTGTTCTGTGTGCAATAAAGGTTCAAACTGAGTACTGTTTAACTAAGCAGGGTACACCCTTGGCTCTGCTTTATTTAGGCCCAAAGTGCCTGACTCACAAAATGGCTGGCCTTTTATACCAGAGCAGCACCATGTGCGTGCTGCTCAGTGGCCTCCGACAATGACGCCATCTGGTGGCTACAAACAGAATGTACATACATGACAATGATAATGACCAGATCATCTGTCTTAGTGATGTTAGATGAGGGACAAATATTCTCCTTGAACTCCCAATAGTCCCACAGGAACTTTTACAGCAACACAAGTGGTTAGACGGGTCCTCTGACAGTGCAGCGCTCCCTCAGTACTGTCCCTCCAACAGTTCGCCGCTCCCTCAGTACTGCTCCTCCGACAGTGCAGCGCTCTCTCAGTACTGCCCCTCTGACCATGCTGCACTCCCTCAGTACTGCCCCTCCGACAGTGCGGCACTCCCTCGGTACTGCCCTTCCGACAGTGCGGCGCTCCCTCGGTACTGCCCCTCCGACAGTGCGGCGCTCCCTCGGTACTGCCCCTCCGACAGTGCAGCGCTCCCTCGGTACTGCCCTTCCGACAGTGCGGCGCTCCCTCGGTACTGCCCCTCCGACAGTGCGGCGCTCCCTCGGTACTGCCCCTCCGACAGTGCGGCGCTCCCTCGGTACTGCCCCTCCGACAGTGCGGCACTCCCTCAGTACTGCCCCTCCGACAGTGCGGCACTCCCTCAGTACTGCCCCTCTGATAGTGCGGTGCTCCCTCAGTACTGCCTCTCCGACAGTGCAGCACTCCCTCAGTACTGACCCTCCGACAGTGCAGTGCTCCCTCAGTACTGCCCCTCTGACAGTGCGGCGCTCCCTCAGTACTGCCCCTCTGACAGTGCAGCACTCCCTCAGTACTGCCCCTCTGACAGTGCAGCACTCCCTCAGTACTGCCCCTCTGACAGTGCGGCGCTCCCTCAGTACTGCCCCTCTGACAGTGCAGCACTCCCTCAGTACTGCCCCTCTGACAGTGCAGCACTCCCTCAGTACTGCCCCTCCGACAGTGCGGTGCTCCCTCAGTACTGCCTCTCCGACAGTGCAGCACTCCCTCAGTACTGACCCTCCGACAGTGCGGTGCTCCCTCAGTACTGCCCCTCCGACAGTGCGGCGCTCCCTCAGTACTGCCCCTCCGATCGTGCAGCACTCCCTCAGTACTGCCCCTCTGATAGTGCGGCGCTCCCTCAGTACTGCCCCTCTGACAGTGCAGCACTCCCTCAGTACTGCCCCTCCGACAGTGCGGTGCTCCCTCAGTACTGCCCCTCCGACAGTGCGGCGCTCCCTCATGTATTCTGATTGGTCACTGCTTGACCCTAGAGTCAGGCTAGAGAAGCACTGTTGGAACAAAGGTACTGACAGATATAAATGAACAGAAAAATTGAAAGGAGCATTTTGCGAGAATGAATGAAATGTTTTGTGCTAATCTTGCGAGGCCTGTGCCCTCAGATCTGTTTGCCGGACCTGGTGATATTCCTGGCCTGCGACAACTCTCGGCTGAAGGAGAGGCTGGAGAAACGGGCAGAGGAAGGAAGGCCCGACAACAACCCCAGAGCCATTCACCGCCGGCTTGTCACCTTCAAACAAAACGCCGTGCCATTGGTCCAGTACTACCAGGAGAAGAGCCTGATCGTCACGGTGAGTCGCAGCAGGTCACCGGAGGGCACAGAGTCTTCGTGCACAGGAGGAGGCCATTGGGCCCATCGTGTCTGGGCCCGCTCGGTGACAGAGCGATCCAATCAATCCCACTCCCCCTGCCCTTTCCCCACAGCCCTGTGAATCTTTCCCCTTCAACTATTTATCCAATTCCCTTCTGAAAGTCACTATAGAATCTGCTCCCAACGCCCTTTCAGACAGCACGTTCCCGCTCACAACAACTCGCTGCGTGCAAGATATCTCCACATCTCCCCCTCTGGCTCCTTGGCCAATTACCTTCAATCTGTGTCCACTGGTTACTGATCCTCCCGCCACTCGAAACAGATTCTCCCCATCTATAGCAAAACCACTCATGATTTTGAATGTCTCTATTAAATCTCCCCTTAACCTTCTCTGCTCTAAGACCACACCTGGAGAATTGTGCACAGTTCCTTACCTAAGGAAGGATATAGTTGCCAGAGAGGGAGTGCAGCGAAGGTTCACCAGACTGATTCCTGGGATGGGGCGATTGTCCGATGAGGAGAGATTGAGCAGACTGGGCCGATACTCTCTAGAGTTTAGAAGAATGAGAGGGGATCTCATTGAAACATACAACATTCTTACAGGGCTTGACAGAGCAGATGCAGTGAGGGTGTTTCCCCTGGGCTGGGGAGTCTAGAACCAGGGGTCACAGTCTCAGGATAAGGGGTCGGCCATTTAGGGCTGAGATGAGGAGGAATTTCTTCACTCAGAGGAACATAAGAACATAAGAACATAAGAATTAGGAACAGGAGTAGGCCATCTAGCCCCTCGAGCCTGCTCCGCCATTCAACAAGATCATGGCTGATCTGGCCGTGGACTCAGCTCCACTTACCCGCCCGCTCCCCGTAACCCTTAATTCCCTTATTGGTTAAAAATCTATCTCTCTGTGATTTGAATACATTCAATGAGCTAGCCTCAACTGCTTCCTTGGGCAGAGAATTCCACAGATTCACAACCCTCTGGGAGAAGAAATTCCTTCTCAACTCGGTTTTAAATTGGCTCCCCCGTATTTTGAGGCTGTGGCCCCTAGTTCTAGTGTCCCCGACCAGTGGAAACAACCTCTCTGCCTCTATCTTGTCTATCCCTTTCATTATTTTAAATGTTTCTATAAGATCACCCCTCATCCTTCTGAACTCCAACGAGTAAAGACCCAGTCTACTCAATCTATCATCATAAGGTAACCCCCTCATCTCCGGAATCAGCCTAGTGAATCGTCTCTGTACCCCTTCCAAGGCTAGTATATCCTTCCTTAAGTAAGGTGACCAAAACTGCACACAGTACTCCAGGTGCGGCCTCACCAATACCCTGTACAGTTGCAGCAGGACCTCCCTGCTTTTGTACTCCATCCCTCTCGCAATGAAGGCCAACATTCCATTCGCCTTCCTGATTACCTGCTGCACCTGCACCTGGGTGGTGAATCTTTGGAATTCTCTGCCCCAGAGGGCTGTATACTCAGTCTTTGAGTATATTCAAGGCTGAGATCGATAGATTTTTGGATATTAAGGGCATCGAGGGATATGCAGGAAAGTGTTGCACTGTTGGAGGTGCCGTCTTTTGGATGAGACGTTTTCGTAAACTGTGACTCATTCCTTTTGCATGAATGAAAGATTAGTGCACGTTAACAACTGCATAAAAATACTAAAATACAAGTCACAATAATGGAGAATGGCCCCGTCTGCTCTCTCAGATGGATATAAAAATTCCCTCGGCCGCTAGTTTGAAGACGAACAGGGGAGTTCTCCCAGTGTCCTGGTGCCAATATTTATCCCTCAACCAACATCACTAAAATAAAAACAGATTATCTGGGTCATTATCACATTGCTGTGTGTGGGAGCTTGCTGTGCGCAAATTGGCTGCCGTGTTTCCCACATTATAACAGTGACCACACTCCAAAAGCACTTTATTGGCTGTAAAGCGCTTTGGGACATCCCGAGATTGTGCAAGGTGCTATATAAATGCAAGTCTGTCCTCCTGTTGTTGATCCACAGCACAGTACGTGATCACCTTGTTGTAGTGCTGCCCGATGGCCCACCGATATTTGTGTGTGCTGTCCCGGGGGACTGGGAGGAGCGAGTGTCTGACGCAGTGTGTCTTCTCTCTCACAGTTTGACGCAGACAGGGGGGAGGAGGAGGTGTTCGGAGACATCAGCGCGACGGTGGATGGGAGACTCGTCTCGACCAAACAGCCGGCAGCCGGTGAGTACCAGCGGGAAACCGTGCCGACTGGGGCAGACAGGGAGCATTGACCAGACGGGGAGCGTTGACCAGACGGGGAGCAGTGACCAGACGGGGAGTAGTGACCAGACAGGGAGCAGTGACCAGACAGGGAGCAGGGACCAGACGGGGAGCGTTGACCAGACGGGGAGCATTGACCAGACGGGGAGCATTGACCAGACGGGGAGTAGTGACCAGACGGGAAGCAGGGACCAGACGGGGAGCGTTGACCAGACGGGGAGCGTTGACCAGACGGGGGGCAGTGACCAGACGGGGGGCAGTGACCAGACGGGGAGCATTGACAAGACGGGGAGCATTGACCAGACGGGGAGCATTGACCAGACGGGGAGTAGTGACCAGACGGGAAGCAGGGACCAGACGGGGAGCGTTGACCAGACGGGGAGTAGTGACCAGACGGGGAGTAGTGACCAGACGGGGGGCAGTGACCAGACGGGGAGCAGTGACCAGACGGGAAGCAGGGACCAGATGGGGAGTAGTGACCAGACGGGAAGCAGGGACCAGACGGGGGGCAGTGACCAGACGGGGAGCAGGGACCAGACGGGGAGTAGTGACCAGACGGGGAGCAGGGACCAGACGGGGAGCAGAGACCAGACGGGGAGTAGTGACCAGACGGGGAGCAGAGACCAGACGGGGAGCAGTGACCAGACGGGGAGTAGTGACCAGACGGGGAGCAGGGACCAGACGGGGAGTAGTGACCAGACGGGGAGCAGGGACCAGACGGGGAGCAGGGACCAGACGGGGAGCAGTGACCAGACGGGGAGTAGTGACCAGACGGGGAGCAGACGGGAAGTAGTGACCAGACGGGGAGCAGTGACCAGACGGGGAGCAGAGACCAGACGGGGAGCAGGGACCAGACGGGGAGTAGTGACCAGATGGGGAGCAGTGACCAGACGGGGAGCAGAGACCAGACGGGGAGCAGTGACCAGACAGGGAGCAGTGACCAGACAGGGAGCAGTGACCAGACGGGGAGCAGGGACCAGATGGGGAGCAGGGACCAGATGGGGAGCAGACGGGGAGTAGTGACCAGACGGGGAGTAGTGACCAGACGGGGAGCAGACGGGAAGTAGTGACCAGACAGGAAGCAGGGACCAGACGGGGAGCAGTGACCAGACGGGGAGTAGTGACCAGATGGGGAGTAGTGACCAGACGGGGAGTAGTGACCAGACGGGGAGCAGGGACCAGAAGGGAAGCAGAGACCAGACGGGGAGCAGTGACCAGACAGGGAGCAGGGACCAGACGGGGAACAGTGACCAGACGGGGAGCAGGGACCAGACGGGGAGCAGTGACCAGATGGGGAGTAGTGACCAGACGGGAAGCAGGGACCAGACGGGGAGTAGTGACCAGACAGGGAGTAGTGACCAGACGGTGAGCAGGGACCAGACGGGGAGTAGTGACCAGACGGTGAGCAGGGACCAGACGGGGAGCAGGGACCAGACGGGGAGCAGTGACCAGACGGGGAGTAGTGACCAGACGGGGAGTAGTGACCAGACAGGGAGCAGGGACCAGACGGGAAGCAGGGACCAGACGGGGAGCAGTGACCAGACGGGGAGCAGTGACCAGACGGGAAGCAGGGACCAGACGGGGAGTAGTGACCAGACGGGGAGTAGTGACCAGACGGGGAGTAGTGACCAGACGGGAAGCAGGGACCAGACGGGGAGCAGGGACCAGACGGGGAGTAGTGACCAGACAGGAAGCAGGGACCAGACGGGGAGTAGTGACCAGACGGGGAGTAATGACCAGACGGGGAGTAATGACCAGATGGGGAGCAGTGACCAGACGGGGAGCAGGGACCAGACGGGGAGTAGTGACCAGACGGGGAGCTGGGACCAGACGGGGAGCAGGGACCAGACGGGGAGTAGTGTCCAGACGGGGAGTAGTGACCAGACGGGGAGCAGAGACCAGACGGGGAGTAGTGACCAGACGGGAAGCAGGGACCAGACGGGGAGTAGTGACCAGACGGGGAGTAGTGACCAGACGGGAAGCAGGGACCAGACGGGGAGTAGTGACCAGACGGGGAGCTGGGACCAGACGGGGAGCAGGGACCAGACGGGGAGTAGTGTCCAGACGGGGAGTAGTGACCAGACGGGGAGCTGGGACCAGACGGGGAGCAGGGACCAGACGGGGAGCAGGGACCAGACGGGGAGTAGTGACCAGATGGGGAGTAGGGACCAGACGGGGAGCAGTGACCAGATGGGGAGTAGGGACCAGACGGGGAGCAGCGACCAGACGGGGAGTAGTGACCAGACAGGGAGCAGGGACCAGACGGGGAGCAGGGACCAGACGGGGAGCAGGGACCAGACGGGACCCGATTCACTGGCCGATGCCCCCAGGCTGTAATTTCTGGTTGGCTCTTCTATCGACGGCTGACAATTGTCTGATTGGCTCCCACCCTGGGGTCCGTGACCAGAGCTCGCGGATTTCAGACCATCGGCAAACGAGCCAATGGAGACGAGGAGAATCTGTTGATGCAGCGACTAAAGTTTGTGAATGGTCTGCCGGAAACAAAAACCGCCCGCTGTTCACATCCTCCTGAAGCACGTCAGCCAATGGAGTGTAGTCACCCTGGGAAACACGCACCCATGCAGCGTTCCCTCAGTACTGCCCCTCCGACAGTGCAACGCTCCCTCAGCACTGCCCCTCCGACAGTGCAACACTCCCTCAGTACTGCCCCTCCGACAGTGCAACGCTCCCTCAGCACTGCCCCTCCGACAGTGCGGCACTCCCTCAGTACTGCCCCTCTGACAGTGCAACGCTCCCTCAGTACTGCCCCTCCGACAGTGCGGTGCTCCCTCAGTACTGCCCCTCCGACAGTGCAACACTCCCTCAGTACTGCCCCTCCGACAGTGCAACGCTCCCTCAGTACTGCCCCTCCGACAGTGCAACACTCCCTCAGTACCTCCCCTCCGACAGTGCAACACTCCCTCAGTACCTCCCCTCCGACAGTGCAACGCTCCCTCAGTACTGCCCCTCCGACAGTGCAACACTCCCTCAGTACCTCCCCTCCGACAGTGCAGCCGTCTCACATTATCTGGTCATTATCACAATGCTGTGTGTGGGAGCTTGCTGTGCACAAATTGGCTGCTGCGTTTCCCACATTACAACACTGACTACTCTCCAAAAAGTACTTCACTGGCTGTAAAGTGCTTTGAAGCGTCCGGTGGTTGTGGAAGGCGCTACAGAAATCCAAGTCTTTCTTTAAAAGCAATGCAGGCGGGAGGTAACCCAAGTTAAAACTCAGACCCAGAGTCAACCCTTTAAACCCTGAATACCTACGCTCACCGGCACCATGTCTAGACGGCCTCGTGTCTCGACGGCCTCGCGGCCTCGTGTCTAGACGGCCTCGTGTTTACAGCCAGCTTGAACTTCAGGCAGGAGGCAGTTTGGGACGAACCTCAGGGAATGTTTTGTTGAATATTGTGGCAGCGGAGGTGTGGGAAAGCCTTGTCTAATTCCTCCTTCTCTCTTCCCACTCAGGCCCCAGTGAGCTCGATCCACACCTGATTGCTGATGCCAGTTCAGACACGGAGGAGCAGGTAACAGCTGTCTCCTTATTGGCCCACCTCAGCCGTCCTCCCTCCCACATGCCCCTCCCCCACTCCCAGCCCGAGGAGCCACACCGAGGGCAGCGGACTACTCGCCTCTGGAAGGCATCACAGCTGAGCCCGAATCCCTCTTGCCCGACAGCAGTTGGGCTCATTGGGCAGTTTTTAAAAGCCAGCAAAGAACGACCAAAGAATTTATAAAGAGAGGGAAGATGGATTATGAAAATAAACCAGCATAGAATATAAAAACTGATAGTAAGAGTTTCTACAGGCACATAAAAAGGAAAAGTGTGTCTAAAGTAAATGTTGGTCCCCTAGAGGATGAGACTGGGGAATTAATAATGGGGAACAGGGAAATGGCAGAGACGTTGAACAAATATTTTGTATCGGTCTTCACGGTAGAAGACACTAAAAACATCCCAATAATAATAGACAATCAAGGGGCTACAGGGAGGGAGGAATTTAATTACAAACACTATCACTAATGATGTAGTACTCGGTAAAATAATGGGACTAAAGGCGGACAAGTCCCCTGGACCTGATGGCTTACATCCTAGGGTCTTAAGAGAAGTGGCTGCAGAGATAGTGGACGCATTGGTTATAATCTACCAACATTCCCTGGATTCTGGGGCAGTCCCAGCGGATTGGAAAACGTACTCATTGGAGTTCAGAAGAATGAGAGGTGATCTTGTCAAAACATATAAGATTACGAGGGGGCTCGACAAGGTGGATGCAGAGAGGATATTTCCACTCATAGGGGAGACTAGAACTAGAGGGCATAGTCTTAGAATAAGGGGCTGCCCATTTAAAACTGAGATGAGGAGGAATTTCTTCTCTCAGAGGGTTGTAAGTCTGTGGAATTCTCTGCCCCAGAGAGCTGTGGAGGCTGGGTCATTGAATATATTTAAGGTGGAGATAGACAGATTTTTGGGCGATAAGAGAGTGAAGGGTTATGGGGAGCGGGCAGGGAAGTGGAGCTGAGTCCCTGATCAGATCAGCCATGGTCTTATTGAATGGCGGAGCAGGCTCGAGGGGCCGAATGGCCGACTCCTGCTCCTATTTCTTATGATCTGGAGCAGGATTCCCTGAGCCCTGGGAGCGCTGGGACATCCCTTCTGGGGTCTTGGCCACACGATCGTTCTTACCCAGCTGAGCTATCGGGGAAGCCCAGAGAGTTGGCTGACACTAACTATTCCTGGGGTGAGAGGGTTGTCCTATGAGGAGAGATTGAGTAGATTGGGCCTATACTCTGTGAAGTTTAGAAGAATGAGGTGATCTCATTGAAACATACAACATTCTTACAGGGATTGACGGGGTAGATGCAGGGAGGATGTTTCCCCCGGGCTGGGGAGTCTAGAACCAGGGGTCACAGTCTCAGGATAAGGGGTCGGCCATTTAGGACTGAGATGAGGAGAAATTTCTTCACTCAAAGGGTGGTGAATCTTTGGAATTCTCTGCCCCAGAGGGCTGTGGAGGCTCAGTCTTCGAGTATATTCAAGACAGAGAGCGATAGGTTTTTAGAGTCTCGGGAAATCAAGGGATATGGGGATCGGGCGGGAAAGTGGAGTTGAGGTCGAAGGTCAGCCATGATCGTATTGAATGGCGGAGCAGGCTCGAGGGGCCGAATGGCCGACTCCTGCTCCTGTTTCTTATGGGAGGCAGCACCACAAAACCCAGCTCGCCGCGGTGGTCACTGATCAGGGATCGGAGCCCCGGGTGACCATCTCTCCCGAGCCCAGCGCACGGAGGGGGAACCAATTGAAGGGGGCTGGAATTGACAGCATGTCCCAGCCCCTCACTGAGCGGTTCTGTGAGACGCCCCACAGGACCAGGCTCCTTTAACAGCCCAGCGCACATTCCTGCTGTGTGTAGCCCATTTCACAGCAGCAGCGTTAGAATGCTAACATCGGGAGTGATGGGTTTCCATGGAAACTATCAGCCCAAATGCTGTGTGACGCAGCACCCGTCGGAAGAGATTACGCTGAGTCAAGCCTCCGCTCTCTCAGGGCCCGAACTGTAGGGTCTCCAACTCCACCAGGATTGGCCTGGAGTCTCCAGCAATTCAGGATTAATCTCCGCGACAATGTGGGAGCAACAGCTAGGAGATAAATCACTGGGGAATTAAAAATATGGTGCCTTTTTCATTTGCTTTGAACAGTTCTGTTTATTAGTTATAAAAAAAATATTGGAAATGGGGGGAGAAAGGGCTGTTTGACCGGGTGGGGCGGCAGGTCATGTGATGAGAACTCCAGGAATATGTCCAACCAGAGTTGGCAACCCCACTTCCTCATCACCATGGAAACTGCTTCCTCTGCCAATCAGATCGCCTCAAACTTTCATTGTCTTCGTCTCTGTGAGATGACACAAAAGGGAGAGTGAGAGTGAGAGAAAGAAAAGAGAGAGAGGATCAGAAAAAGAAAGGGAGATAGAAAAAGAGAGACAGAGAGAGAGCAAGAGAGAGAGAGAGAAAAGAGAGAGAGAGTCATAAAAAGAAAGGGAGAGTGAGAGGCAGAGAGAAATGGAGTGAGAAGAGGAAAGGGAGAAACACAAAGCGCAATGACGAGAGAGAGGGAGCGTGAGAGAGGGAGAGAGAGAGAGAGAGTGTGTGTGAGAGAGAGAGCGAGAGGGAGCGTGAGAGAGAGAGAGGGAGAGAGAGAGAGAGTGTGTGTGAGAGAGAGAGAGAGTCCCAGAGAGAGAGAGGGAGCGTGAGAGGGAGAGAGGGAGAGAGAGAGAGTGTGTGTGAGAGAGAGAGAGAGCGTGAGAGTGAGAGAGAGGTAGAGAGGGAGAGAGAGAGGGAGAGGGAGAGAGCATGAGAGAGAGAGAGGGAGAGGGCGTGAGAGAGAGAGGGAGAGGTAGAGAGGGAGAGAGAGAGGGAGAGGGAGAGAGCATGAGAGAGAGAGAGAGAGAGAGAGAGCGAGAGAGAGAGCGTGAGAGAGGGAGCATGAGAGAGAGAGAGAGAGAGAGAGGGGGAGCGTGAGAGAGAGAGAGAGAGGTAGAGAGCATGAGAGAGAGAGAGAGAGCGTGAGAGAGAGGGGGAGCGTGAGAGAGAGAGAGAGAGGTAGAGAGCATGAGAGAGAGAGAGAGCGTGAGAGAGAGAGGGAGCGTGAGAGAGAGAGAGAGAGAGAGGGAGGGGGAGCGTGAAGGTGGTGGATGGGAGGCCAATCAAGCGGCTGCTTTGTCCTGGATGGTGTCGAGCTTCAAGTGTTGGTGGAGCTGTACTCCTCCAGGCAAGTGGGGAGAGTTCCATCACAATCCTGACTTGTGCCTTGTAGATGGTGGAAAGGGAGTCAGGGGGTGAGACACTCGCTGCAGAATACCCAGCCTCTGACCTGTGAGGCCTCTGTAGGCGAATAGCCTGCCGACACTCAATGCCAAGACTCACAGGGCACCAGAGGGCTGCTGGCACTCATGGAACCAGACACCAGGCTTCAGAAGAGGAGGGAGAAACGGTGTGGGGTGGGAGACGGCTGTGTCCATCGCCCTTTAGCAGCTCAATGGGCTCAATGGCCTCCTTCAGCACCCTGTCACTCTATGATTCTAATTGACGATGTTGCTGAATGTGGTGGCCGGTGGATTTGCTGGGGCTGTAGCTGTTTGTGTCGGGCTGATTAATGATGTACTTTGCTGCCCTGTGTGTTGAACAGGTTGGAGATGGAGTCTGTGGTGAGGAGCCCTTACAAGGTCAGTGTTCTCGGGACTCTGCACTGACAGTCATACAGGGCACAGGGAGCAAATACTGACCATCCCCGTCACTCAGTCCGGGAGACGGGGCCCCTCCGGGGGTAACTGTGGAGGACGGGGTAACTGGGCGGTTATCAGTCGCCCATTCTATACCCTCCCGATTTATCGCCCATTGACCTCAATGGACAGGAAAGGTGGGCCGGGAGGGGAATGGGGCCACAGTCAAGGTCCCCCATCCCCTCCCCATTCACCCCCTCCCCACTCACCCCCTCCCCACTCACCCCCTCCCCACTCACCCCCTCCCCACTCACCCCCTCCCCGCTCACCCCCTCCCCGCTCACCCCCTCCCCACTCACCCCCTCCCCACTCACCCCCTCCCCACTCACCCCCTCCCCGCTCACCCCCTCCCCACTCACCCCCTCCCCACTCACCTCCCTCCCCACTCACCTCACCTCACTCACAACCCCCTCCCCACTCACCCCCTCCCCACTCACCCCCTTCCCCACTCACCCCCTCCCCACTCACCCCCTCCCCGCTCACCCCCTCCCCACTCACCCCCTCCCCACTCACCTCCCTCCCCACTCACCTCACCTCACTCACAACCCCCTCCCCACTCACCCCCTCCCCACTCACCCCCTTCCCCACTCACCCCCTCCCCACTCACCCCCTCCCCACTCACCCCCTCCCCACTCATCCCACTCCCTGTTCACCCCCCTCACCACTCACCCCTCCTCACTCACAATCCCTTCCCCACTCACCCCCTCCCCAATCACCCCCTCCCCACTCACCCCCTCCCCACTCACCCCCTCCCCACTCACCCCCTCCCCACTCACCCCTCCTCACACAACCCTCTCCCAACTCACCCCCTCACCACTCACCCCTCCCCACTCACCCCTCCTCACACAACCCCCTCCCCACTCACCCCCTCCCCACTCACCCCCTCCCCACTCACCTCCCTCCCCACTCACCTCACCTCACTCACAACCCCCTCCCCACTCACCCCCTCCCCACTCACCCCCTTCCCCACTCACCCCCTCCCCACTCACCCCCCTCCCCACTCACCACCTCCCCACTCACCCCCTCCCCACTCACTCCCTTCCCCACTCACCCCCTCCCCACTGATCACCCTCCCCACTCACCCCTCCCCACTCACCCCCCTCCCCACTCACCCCTCCCCACTCACCCCCCTCCCTACTCATCCCACTCCCTGTTCATCCCCCTCTCCACTCACCGCTCCTCACTCACAACCCCCCCCCACTCACTCCCCTCCCCACTCACCCCCTCCTCACTCAACCCCTCCCCACTCACCCCCCTCTCCACTCACACCCCCCTCCCCACTCACACCCCCCTTCCCCTTCCCCCCTCCCCCCATTCACACCAACCCCAATTGGATCTTGCTGGGCACATTGGCCGCCGCCTATCCCACATTACAGCGACTACACTTCCAAAAGTATTTAACTGGCTTTAAAGCGCTTTGTGACGCCCAGAGACCATGAAAGGCGCTGTATATGTTATCTATAATTGCATGTATTTCTTTTATATCGGTCTGCAGCAATCATGAAAGAAATGCCGCTCTCTGCTTGCCCCTGGGGAGACCTTGGCGGGTTAACCTCTAAGTCGCACAGAGTCAGCCCCCAGCTTAAACAATAAAGGGCCAGACACAGTGTGTGTGCGAGCCTCTGAGAGTCAGAAAGGGCTTCTCGGGAACTCATGAAAGTGAACAGCAGGGAGCGAGCTGAAATCAAATACTCCAGCCTTTGTGCCTCCTCTGTCTCCCCGATTCTGGCACTAACCCCTCCGCTCACCCAATGGCAGCTCAAGGCCCCACACAATATGCCGCTTTAGATGCAAGATGTGCCAGTCACTGTGAATTGAGTGATGACACAGGGGGCAGTACCCAGGGGCACTCAGCACAAAGCTCGCAGGCATTTGAACACTCTGCAATTTATTAAAAAGCTAAAATGTCATGGTGCCAGAGAACCAAAGAGTTAGAAAGGGCCGATGCCACCCTTTATATCGTTCCCTGGTTTAATTTCCATCGGTTTTCAGTGTGAGTGCTGGCGCTATCTGCTGCTGGGCTGGGAATGGGGAGGGGGGTGTGTTAAGTCCTGACTCTAATGCACTGACTTATACGAGACACCTGCACCTTTAATTCCAGCTCTCCAGTGCTGCACTTGCCTGAGACCGCCCTTTATATACATACCTCAGTGGGACAGGTATAGAGTGTCTCCTGCAAGTGCACCCCTGGTGGTAAGGTATGCTTATTGTTACAGGTCATATCCAGTTACAGTCATGTATAGCATGGTAGGATACAGTTATATACAGTAATGTGAGATACATGACAGGGTGGAGAGGCTGGGAGTCGATTGGTCTGAAGGAAGGAGGGAGCCAGAATCACTCAATATAGGGGCAGTTATTAAATCCAGGCAACTTCAGGTGAAGTGCTTGTGGTGAATGCACTGCCCTCGTGTGCTTTCCTCTTCCTGGAGCCTCACCCTGTTAAAATCCCGACTCCTCACACTCCAGGACCTATGGCACTCTTCACCTCCCCAGACCATCACACATCCCACTTATACTCTACTGAAGAGGAGCAGGGGAGTTATCCCCGGTGTCCTGGGGCCAATATTTAGCCCTCAATCAACATCACAAAAACAGATGATCTGGTCATTATCACATTGCTGGTTGTGGGAGCTTGCTGTGCGCAAATTGGCTGCCGTGTTTCCCACATTACAACAGTGACTGCGCTCCAAAAGTACTTCATTGGCTGCAAAGTGCTTCGGGGCGTGCTGAGGTTGTGAAAGGCGCTATCTAAATTCTATATCAATACAATCTATATTAACGACTTGGAAGAAGGGACCGAGAGCTGCTGAAGGTTCTCGCTACATTGCTCCTCGTGGTACTGAAGTGACCTCCACAGCTGCTGACGTCCACAGCTGGAATGTTCCTGTTGTTGTGGTGTTGGAATATTCTTTGTCTTTCTGATGTCACAATGTTCCTGGCTTGTGCCTTTCAAGATCATCATTTGCCCCTTCAGGACCCGCGGGGTAATACTTTGTGATATCACCATTCAACTGGAAGGCTGTTTCCAGTGGGGTCCCGCAGGGCTCAGTACTGGGTCCCTTGCTTTTTGTGGTATATATCAATGATTTAGATTTGAATATAGGGAGTATGATTAAGAAGTTTGCAGACGACACTAACATTGGCTGTGTGATTGATAATGAAGAGGAAAGTCATGGGCTGCAGGAGGATATCAATCTACTGGTCAGGTGGGCAGAGCAGTGGCAAATGGAATTTAATTCAGAGAAGTGTGAGGTGATGCACTTTGGGAGGGCTAACAAGGAAAGGGTAGACTACTTTATAGTGTAGATGAACAAAGGGACCTGGGAGTGCTTGTCCACAGATCCCTGAAAGTAGCCAGCCAGGTGGATAAGGTGGTTAAGAAGGCATACGGAATGCTTGCCTTTATTGGCCGAGGCATAGAATATAAGAGCAGGGAGGTTATGCTTAAATTGTATAATACTTTGGTTAGGCCACAGCTGGAGTACTGCGTGCAGTTCTGGTCGCCGTATTATAGGAAGGACGTGATTGCACTAGAGAGGGTGCAGAGGAGATTTACCAGGATGCTGCCTGGAATGGAGAATCTTAGTTATGAGGACAGATTGGATCGGCTGGGTTTGTTCTCATTGGAACAGAGGAGGTTGAGAGGAGACCTCATCGAAGTGTACAAAATATTGAGGGGCCTGGACATAGTGGATAGTAAGGGCCTATTTCCATTGGTGGAGGGGTCTATTACGAGGGGGCATAGTTTTAAGGTGGTTGGTTGAAAGTTTAGAGGGGATTTGAGGTGGTGGGGGGGCTTCTTTACACAGAGAGTTGTGGGGATCTGGAACTCGCTGCCTGGAAGAGTGGTGGATGAGGAAACCCTCATCACTTTTAAGAGATGGTTGGATGGGCACTTAAAGTTCAGTAACCTGCAGGGTTACGGACCCAGAGCTGGTAATTGGGATTAGACTGGATGATCTTTTGTTGGTCGGAGCAGGTACAATGGTAAGTACTGCAGGGAATAGAATACGGCCAGGGTGATCTCCTGGACTAGTGTCGATCGCCTTGGTGGGGTCGGAGAGGAATTTTCCCAGATTTTCTTTTTCCCTAAATTGGCCTGGGTTTTTATCTGGTTTTTGCCTCTCCCAGGAGATCACATGGCTCCAGTTGGGATGGAGTCTAGAATGTTTCAGTGTAAGGAATCTCGCATTTGTGTGGGGCGGACTGATTGGGCCGGGTGCTCTTTGCCTTTCCGTCATTGTTCATTGTTCGTAGGTTTATATGTAACCTTCAGGGCTGCTGACCAAGGGCCGGCGCAGACACGATGGGCCGGAATGGCCTCCTTCTGCCCTGTAAATTTCTGTTTCTAAGATGATGTCAGCAAGACCGAGCAGTTTGCTGGGTTGGTGCAACGGCGATTGGTTCTACATGGATCCTTCACCGAGGGTCCTCAGCCCAGGGTCCCACAGTCCAGAATCCCCCAGCCCAGGGTCCCTCGGCCCAGGGTCCCCCGGCCCAGGGTCCCCCAGCCCAGAGTCCCCCGGCCCAGGGTCCCCCAGCCCAGAGTCCCCCGGCCCAGGGTCCCTCAGCCCAGGGTTCCCAGCCCGGGGTCCCACAGTCCAGAGTCCCCCAGCCCGGGGTCCCACAGCCCAGGGTTCCCCAGCCCAGGGTCCCCCAGCTCAGGGTCCCCCAGCTCAGGGTCCCCCAGCCCAGAGTCCCCCGGCCTAGAAGGACCCTGGGCCCTGGACCCTGGGCTGAGGACCCTCGGTGAAAGATCCATGTAGAACCAGGGTCTCACAGCCCAGGGCCCAGAGCCCAGTGTCCCACAGCCCAGGGAGCCCTCGGAGGGCAGGACCGGGAGAGGAGGATGAGGAGATGGCAAGCTTGGTTTTGTTTAAATGGCTGTCAGTAGTAGAAGGAAGGAAGGGCCAGGGGAGGGGAGGAGTTCCACACTTTATAGAGGGCCAGAACCTCGAGTCAAAGATTATGTGATGTCTGTCCGACATGGTGAGGACGCAGTGAGGAGGAACACGTCATAATTGGAATTCGGGAAGAACAAAAGAGGGAGACTCAGAGGAGGAATGGCCACCGTGGGCTGGGGGGGGGGGGAGGGGGAGATTAACTTGGGCTGGGGGAGGGGACTTGGGTGACTTTTGCTGGGTTTGTGGAGTTCTATCCTCTGACTGCTTGCAGGGAAGTTCTGAAGTCAGAATGGTTCCAATTACTCTTTGCAAAGTCACTCTGAACTTGAGCTGGGCAATTCCAGTTACACGTTCCAGAGTAACTTCTGGGTGCGGCTTATCCTCCACGGGGACCAATCAGCAATCAAGTCATGTGATAATGGCGAGCCAATCGGCAATCGGGTCATGTGATAATGGAGAGCCAATCGGCAATCAGGTCATGTGATAATGGAGAGCCAATCGGCAATCAGGTCATGTGATAATGGAGAGCCAATCGGCAATCAGGTCATGTGATAATGGAGAGCCAATCAGCCAAAAGACAATGCAAATAACTGCATCCTAATAATAGAGACAGACAGGGGAACAATACAAGGTTAAATTGGTGGTGGCAGGCGGTGTCGATGGTACGATGCTTTGCCTGTGACTCATCAGACAGTCCCGGTAGTGTGAGGCTTTGTCCAGACTACAGTGACTGGGCTGCCCTTTGGCCCAGCCTGTGTACTCTTTTTTTCAAAAATATACATTATTCATATAAAATTTTCACAATATATTGGAAAATAGCTCAGTACCTTGCGGTCAGCAGTTCCACACAATTCGTACAGTTCATACAACGCACTAGCACGCATTTCATAGCACAATCCGTAAATCACGTTACATGTAGTACTGTGCAGATAAGGGTATTACATGGAGCAGATAAGAACAGGTTTATATTATATTCCAGGATACATTTCAATACCGATCACCAATCACGTTACATGTAGCACGATGCAGATGGAAGCAGTACACAGACCGGATGGGGATACATTTACATTTCTTTACAAGTTACTAAACAGTGCAGAGACTTTCATTATACTTGGTACAACACAGGTGTGTTTCAGTACATGGTGCTCTATGTATACAAAAGGTTTACAAGTGCAGCCCGAGGGGGGTCTGATTCCAGCCCCTGGGTTTACCGTGGCGGAAGGGCTTTAAACTGTGGCCCTTCCCCACCGTGCCTTTGCGGCGACTGCACCAATTTTTAGTGTGTCCCTCAGCACGTAATCCTGGATCTTGGATTGCGCCAGTCTGCAACACGCAGACGTGGACATCTCCTTGCTCTGGAAGACCAGCAAGTTTCGGCAAGACCAAAGAGCGTCTTTGACCGAGTTGATGGCCCTCCAGCAGCAGGTGATGTCTGTCTCGGTGTGTGTCCCTGGGAACAGCCCCTAGAGCACAGAGTCCTGTGTTACGGAGCTGCTCGGGATGAACCTCGACAGCAACCACTGCATCTCTTTCCAGACCTGCCTTGCGAAGGGGCAATCCTGAAGGAGATGAGTGACAGTCTCGTCCACCCCGCAGCCGACTCGGGGGCACCGTGCCGTGCTGCTGAGACGCCGGCTGTGCCTGAACGCTCTGACGGGTAGGGCCCTCCTCACCGCCAACCAAGCTACGTCTTGGTGCTTGTGTGAAAGCTCTGGCGATGAGACGTTCTGCCAAATGAGTTCGACAGTCTGCTCGGGGAACCACCCGACAGGGTCCACCCTCTCCTTCTTTCGTAGGGCGTCCAGGACCTTACGTGCTGACCACTGTTTTATGGCCTTGTGGTCAAACGGGTTTTTTGTGAAAAACTTTTCCACGAAGGACAGGCGGACAGGCATGGTCCAACTGGTGGGGGCATTTCACGGCAGCGTGGCCAGACCCATCCTTCGCAACACCGGGGACAGGTAGAACCTCAGCACGTAGTGACACTTGGTGTTTGCGTACCGGGGGTCTGTGCACAGCTTGATGCAGCCGCACACAAAGGTGGCTCTCAGGATGAGGGCCACGTTCGGAACATCCTTTCCTCCACTGTCCAGAGATTTGTACATCGTGTCTCTGTGGACACGGTGCATTTTGGACCTCCAGACAAAGTGGAAGACGGCCCGGGTGACTGCCGCGGCACAGGAGCGAGGGATGGGCCAGACCTGTGCCACGTGCAGCAACCCCGAGAGCACCTCACTCCTGATGACCAGGTTCTTTCCTGCCATGGAGAGGGAGCACAGCTTCCACCATCCCAGTTTTTGCTTCACTTTGGCGATACGCTCTTCCCAGTTTTCCAGCCAAACGAGTTTGAGTGGCCCAGTGCCTGGGTGTGGTGCAGCCAATGTACAGCCCACATGCAAGGGGTGGGGGGGGGGTGTCACCCAGGATCCCACTGTTAAGTCACAATGGCTGGGTGACCAGTAAAGAAACAAGGAGAAAGACAGGCAACAGAGTTCGTGCTCACTGGGGACAGGAGGACAGGAGGAGCCCGAACACGAGACAGGAGAGTGGAGAGTGGAGAGTGGAATGGGGAACTGTAAGAGCGGGGACTCTGTACAGATTTGTGATGAAGTGAAAGGTAATTCTGGAAAAAGCAAATCTTTCCTTGCCCCCAAAACCCAAACCCAATCTCCCGGCTACACTGGTGTCCCGTAACGCTCACTGTCGGAAACCCAGCTTCTCCAACGGGACTATGAGACGGGAATGGATGAAAGTTCTCATTGCCGATATAACACTGCAATTCCTGGTTGATCCTTGAAACCCCCCCCCCCCCACCCCAGCCTCCCCCCCCCCAACCCCGCCGAGATGTCTGCGCTCCTCTAATTCTGCCCTTGAGCATCCCTGATTATAATCGCTCCACCATCGGTGGCCGTGCCTTCTGTTGCCTGGGCCCCAAGCTCTGGAACTCCTTCCCTAAACCTCTCTCCTCCTTTAAACCTACCTCTTTGACCAAGCTTTTGGTCACCTGAGCTAATATCTCCTTATGCGTTCAGTGTTGTAATGTATTTGCTTCATGGGCTCTTTTGCTGAAGAATTCATAGCAACACATAGCTATTAAGAACTAGTTTATTACCAAAGGTTTCATCACACTACACATTACCAGTTCATCCACCAGGCTCACAACCATCGTGGATCCCCCGAACCCAACTGGCCGGGGTTTTATTGAGTCTTGTGCACATTACATGACTGGCTAAGCCACTCACAATGCAACAGCCCTCCCAACCTGTGAGCGTGCTCGCACAGTACAGGTGTCAGATGTATCTGTTTTGTCTTATAACGCTCCTGTGAAGTGACTCGGGACGTTTCACTACGTTAAAGACGCTATATAAATACAAGTTGTTGTTGTGATTAAAAGGGAATGAAACGGATCCCAATGAAAGATGCCGTGCCGTGAGAGCATGCAGTGGGCAGACGGGTGGGTGTCCCAGCCGAGCCCAGTGGGGGAATGAGTGTCCACGGGCCCCAGGAATCCAGCCCCTCGAGCCCGGGCAACACCAGTGGACTCACGCTCAAAACTTCTCACTCGTTGATTGGCGCCATTTCTGAATTCCATGAGTCTCGGGGTTGGGACAGGGCTGTTCGGCTCGCTGTTGCCTCATTGAAGGGGTAAAATCCTAAATCAAATCACCGAAGATCTGTCGGGGGTATCAGCACGGGAGCGTGGGAACAGCAGGAGGCCATTCCGCCCCATGAGCCTGGGGTGAGGGATTTAAACTTTAAATCCACCCAGAACCAAAACATCCCATAAAACAAAACTTGTGGAGCGCTGTGCTCCAGGGTGATAAAATGTTGTAACAATGATCTTGAGTTACTGGTGTCGCGAACTCAGCTTTCCTGGTTGGGTACTGCTGCCCAGTTATCGTTGGGGGCTGCTCCTGAGAGCAAGGTTAATCATTTCTGGCGAATTAAATCGATGCGACATGCAGAATATCATGGCAAAGTGATCTTAGACTAACTCAATCATCGGGAGATTAACCTGGACTGGAGTGAGCCGGAACACAGGGCACTGGGACCACTGCTCTCTCCACAACAGAAATCTTAGCTTGAGGATTAGAGAGAGGGGTGAGGTGTATAGAGAGGAATTGGGCAGGGGGGTAGAGTATAGAGAGGGATTGGGTGGAGGGGGAGAGTATAGAGAGGGATTGGGTGGGGCGGGGGGGGAGTATAGAGAGGGATTGGGTGGGGGGGGGGGAGTATAGAGAGGGATTGGCTGCTCCATGGCATTAGGACACAAGTCTTTTACCCCAGTGCCCAAACCCAGACCCAAGACGGGTGAGGAAGGATCCTCTCTCCCCCCCCCCCCCCACCCCCGGCCCCCCGGCCCCTGTCCCCCCCGGATAGGCTGCACAGATGATAAGCAACACCAGCTTCTGAGGGGTGTCAGCCCACATGACCCACAGCTTAGAGCACGTTGACCACAGTGGACACCTCAAATAATTGGAGAAATACCACCAACGATGTCTCCACAAGATCCTGCAAATCCCCTGGGAGGACAGACGTACAAACATTAGCGTCCTCAACCAGGCCAACATCCCCAGCATCGAAGCACTGACCACGCTCGACCAGCTCCGCTGGGCAGGCCACATTGTCCGCATGCCCGACGTAAGACTCCCAAAGCAAGCGCTCTACTCTGAACTTCTTCACGGCAAGCGAGCCAAAGCTGAGCAGAGGAAACGTTTCTAGGACACCCTCAAAGCCTCCCTGATAAAGTGCAACACCCCCACTGACACCTGGGAGTCCCTGGCCAAAGGTCGCCCTAAGTGGAGGAAGTGCATCCGGGAGGGCGCTGAGCACCTCGAGTCTCATCGCCAAGAGCATGCAGAAACCAAGCGCAGGCAGCGGAAGGAGCGTGCGGCAAACCAGTCCCACCCTCCATTTCCCTCAACCACTGTCTGTCCCACCTGTGACAGGGACTGTGGCTCTCGTATTGGACTGTTCAGTCACTTAAGAACTCATTTTTAGAGTGGAATCAAGTGGATGTGGTGTATTTGGACTTCCAGAAGCCATTTGACAAGGTGCCACATAAAAGGTTACTGCACAAGATAAAAGTTCACAGGGTTGGAGGTAATATATTAGCATGGATAGAGGATTGGCTAACTAACAGAAAACAGAGAGTTGGGATAAATTGTTCATTCTCTGGTTGGCAACCAGTAACTAGTGAGGTGCCACAGAAATCAGTGCTGGGACCCCAACTATTTACAATCTAGATTAACGACTTGGAAGAAGGGACTGAGTGTAACGTAGCCAAGTTTGCTGACGATACAAAGATGGGAGGAAAAGCAATGTGTGAGGAGGACACAAAAAATCTGCAAAAGGACATAGACAGGCTAAGTGAGTGGGCAGATGGAGTATAATGTCGGAAAGTGTGAGGTCATGCACTTTGGCAGAAAAAAATCAAAGAGCAAGTTATTATTTAAATGGAAAAAGATTGCAAAGTGCTGCAGTACAGCGGGACCTGCATGAAACACAAAAGGATAGTATGCAGGTACAGCAAGTGATCAGGAAGGCCAATAGAATCTTGGCCTTTATTGCAAAGGGGATGGAGTATAAAAGCAGGGAAGTCTTGCTACAGCTATATAAGGTATTGGTGAGGCCACACCTGGAGTACTGCGTGCAGTTTTGGTTTTCATATTTACGAAAGGATATACTTGCTTTGGAGGCAGTTCAGAGAAGGTTCATTAGGTTGATTCCGGAGATGAAGGGGTTGACTTATGAGGAAAGGTTGAGTAAGTTGAGCCTCTACTCATTGGAATTCAGAAGAATGAGAGGTGATCTTATCGAAACGTGTAAGATTATGAGGGGGTTTGACAAGGTGGATGCAGAGAGGATGTTTCCACTGATGGGGGAGACTAGAACTAGAGGGCATGGTCTTAGAATAAGGGGCCGCCCATTTAAAACTGAGATGAGGAGAAATTTCTTCTCCCAGAGGGTTGTAAATCTGTGGAATTCGCTGCCTCAGAGAACTGTGGAAGCTGGAACATTGAATAAATTTAAGACAGAAATAAACAGTTTCTTAAACAATAAGGGAATAAGGGGTTATGGGAAGCAGGCGGGGAAGTGGAGCTGAGTCCATGATTAGATCAGCCATGATCGTATTAAATGGCGGAGCAGGCTCGAGGGGCCGTATGGCCGACTCCTGCTCCTCTTTCTTATGTTCTTCGATTCTGAGGGACTGCCTATGATGATGAGAGCACGTTGGTAATAGATTAGCGATTGTGATCAGAGAGAGGTGGTAGGCTGGTGTGGGCAATGGAGGGAAGGTTCAGGAGAAAGTATGGACTTGCTGAGGGAGATCAGGACGAGGTTTAATTGGGCGACATCCGATCTACTCAATGTGGACACAGGATTCCATTGCCAAGCTCGGAAATAATCAGCAAACAATTCGTCGGAAATACCAAATTGCTGGGAAAAAAAGAGAAAATAGAGAATCTGCAAGGTTATACAACGCAAGGTTAAGGTCCCATGGAGCAATGGGCAAAGAAGCCCTGTTTGGGTTTCTGCAACTTCTCTGCAACATAACGGTGACCGAGTGTGAACGGTGGGGGAGCAGCTCGATTGGAGAGTCCACGTATACCAGCCGCTAAAAGTTAGTCCACAGATACAAAGAATAATCGGACAGGGTCATGAAATGTTGGGCTGTGTCTGAAAGGGGTTTGGATGCAAAAGTCCTTCAGCTGTACGGAGCCCGGGTCAGACCCCGTCTGGTGTAGCTGCGCTCAGTCCTGGGCCCCACACCCCAGGGAGGATCTATCAACCTGGGAGGGGGGCAGCGTAGATTCTCCAGAATGAGACTGGGGCTACAAGGGTTAAATCCCGAGGACAGGTCGCTTGGACTGGGCTGTGTTCCCTTGAGTGGAGAAGATTAAGGGGTGATCTAAAGACTGATTCCTGGGATGGGGGGATTGTCCTATGAGGAGAGATTGAGCAGACTAGGCCTATATTCTCTAGCGTTTAGAAGAATGAGAGGTGATCCCATTGAAACATACACAATTCTTACAGGGCTTCAAGGGGTAGATGCAGGGAGGAACCTTTTTCAGCCTCACAACCCCCCAAGATGTCTGCGCTTCTCTAATTCTGCCCTCCTGAGCATCCCTGATTATAATCACTCAACCATCGGTGGCCGTGCCTTCTGTTGCCTGGGCCCCAAGCTCTGGAACTCCCTCCCTAAACCTCTCCGCCTCTCTACCTCTCTTTCCTCCATTATGACGCTCCTTAAAACTTCCCTCTTTAAACAAGCTTTTGATCACCTGCGCTAATTTCTTCTGTGGCTCGGTGTCAAATTTATCTGTTTGTCTGTAACATTGTTGTGAAACACCTTGGGACGTTTTACCACGTTAAAGGCGCTATATAAATAAAAGTTATTGTTATGTTTTCCTGGGCTGGGGAGTCTAGAACCAGGGGGCACAGTCTCAGGGTAAGGGGTCGGCCATTTAGGACTGAGATGAGGAGATATTTCTTCACTCAGAGGGTGGTGAATCTTTGGAATTTTTGGAGTGTAGTCACTGCTGTAATGTGGGAAATGCGGCAGCCAATTTGTGCACAGCAAGCTCCCACAAACAGCATTGTGATAATAACCAGATAATCTGTTTTAGTGATGTTGACTGAGGGATAAATATTGGCCTCAGGACACCGGGCAGAACTCCCCTGTTCCTCTTTGAATAGTGCTGCGGGACCTTTTACGTCCACCTGAGAGAGCAGACGAGGCCTCAGTTTAACGTTTCATCCGAAAGACGGCCCCTCCAACAGTGCGCCACTCCCCCAGTACTGCCCCTCCGACAGTGCGGCACTCCCTCAGTACTACTTCTCCGACAGTGCAGAGCTCCCTCAATATCACCCCTCCGACAGTGTGTGCTCCCTCAGTACCGCCCCTCCGACAGTGCGGCACTCCCTCAGTACTACTCCTCCGACAGTGCGGCGCTCCCTCAGTACTGCCCCTCCGACAGTGCGGCGCTCCCTCAGTACTGCCCCTCCGACAGTGCGGCGCTCCCTCAGTACTGTTCCTCCGACAGTGCGGCGCTCCCTCAGTACTGCCCCTCCAACAGTGCGGCGCTCCCTCAGTACTGCCCCTCCAACAGTGCGGCGCTCCCTCAGTACTGTCCCTCCGACAGTGCGGCGCTCCCTCAGTACTGCCACTCCAACAGTGCGGCGCTCCCTCAGTACTGCCCCTCCGACAGTGCGGCGCTCCCTCAGTACTGTCCCTCCGACAGTGCGGCGCTCCCTCAGTACTGCCCCTCCGACAGTGCGGCACTCCCTCAGTACTGTCCCTCCAACAGTGCGGCGCTCCCTCAGTACTGCCCCTCCGACAGTGCGGCGCTCCCTCAGTACTGCCCCTCCGACAGTGCGGCGCTCCCTCAGTACTGCACTGCAGTGTCAGCCTAGATTTATGAGTACAAGTTCCTGGAGTGGAACTTGAACCCATGACCCTCTGACTCCGAGGCGAGAGTCTGTCTCCCCGCTGAGCCACGGCTGACCCGAGTCCGTGCCTTGTGAAGTGCAGCAGAGAGAAGCTGAAAGCACTTGGCTGCCTGGCAGTGCTCACAGTCGCTGTTTCCAGCCACTGCACTTTGCTGTTCCCCAAGGACTGGCCATGTTACCCTTGCGGTCTTCCTCCGAACAGGCAGTCTCCATTCACCGGTCTTGTGTCTTTAGTCCACCCTTCGAGTAATGAGTGTGTATGAGGAGTGTGGGTGTGTATCCATTGGACATGCCCAGCCAGTGCTGCTGTCCGGGGCCAACAGCAGGTCCTCCCTGTAATTCGCCCTGGGCTGAGAGTAAGGACACGCAATGAGTGCAGACACTTCAACTTAAGAAAACGTTTTAACCGTGAAATTCAAAATGTTTGTTTTACAGAAAAACTGAAAGTCACCAAAATTATCTTCGTAATTGGTGAGTAAAATACATCCTCCAGCTTTCTCCGGAATCTAGTGCAAAGGTTGATTATTGTTAGACATTCATAAATTAAAATAATCAAAACCTGGCTTTGTTCTCCTTAGAGCAGAGATGGTTAAGGGGTGATTTAATAGAAGGGTTTTGGTGGAGTAAATAAGGAGAAATTGTTTCCAGTGGCAAGGGTCGGTAACCAGAGGGACACGGTTTTAAGATAATCGGCAAAAGAACCAGAGGAACGATGAGAATGTTTTTACGCAGCGAGTTGTGATCGGGAACGCACTGCCTGAAAGGGCGGTGGGAGCAGATTCAACAGTAACTTTCAAATGGAATTGAATAAATAGTTGAAAAGGATCAATTTTCAGGGCTATGGGAACGAGCGGGGGGAGTGGGACTGATCGGATCGCTCTGTCACAGAGCCAGCACAGGCTCGATGGGCCCAATGGCCTCCTTCTCTGCTCTATTACACCGAGACTGGAACAAGAGAGCTGTGTGCTCTTTGGCAACGCTCCTCCAGCACACACTACTGGTCTCGGCTGCCCGTGTCCCAACTTGCAGCAAGGCCCATCGCCCCCCACCCCCATGCTCGCTGACCTACACTGGCTCCTGCAACGCCTCGATTTCAAAATTCTCATCCTTGTTTTCAAATCCTTCCATGACCACACCTCTCTCTATCTCTGTAACCTCCTCCAGCCCCACCACCCCCAGAGAGCTCTGCGCTCCTCCAAACCGCTCCACCATTGGTGGCCATGCCTTCATCTTCTGGAATTCCTTCCCGAAACCTCTTCGTGTCTCTACTCCTTTCCCTTCCTTCAAGACGCTCCTCAAAACCAACCTCTTGGACCAAGCCTTTGGTCATCTGTCGCCAACATCTCCTTATGTGGCTCGGTGTCAAATCTTTGTCTGATAATCGTTCCTGTGAAGCGCCCTGGGATGTTTTACTACGTTTAAAGGCGCTATATAAATACAAGCCGCTGTTGTTGTATATACCACGTTCACGGAAATGAGGGAAAAGTTTGTCAAGAAATAAACTGCTAACGATATTCCATGGCTTCCTGTGAACCCCAACCCTTTGTGATTTTCAGGGGGCCCTGGGTCTGGAAAAGGAAGCCAATGTGTGAAGATGATGGAGAAATATGGCTTCACACATCTGTCGACCGGGAACCTCCTGCGGAAAGAGATCAGTAACGAGACTGAGCGAGGCAATAAGATTAGGAAGATCATGACTGAAGGAGGGCTGGTGCCATTGGTAAGTCTTCGACTCATCGGCCGCCACTTGTGAGGACATTTGTTTTACGAGCAGGGTATTAAGCCCCGCCTTCTCACCATGTCCCTCAATCCTAGCTCTCCCCAAATTGTCACCCGAGCCCATTGATCTTGGCCTCCTTTACCCGCTGGATGATTCCACAGCTCCAGGCCCCCGAGGGCCAAACAGATCGACCCGATTCTCTGACAGATTAGGAAAAGGGGAGGTGCACGGGACCTGGGGGTCATGGGTCATCAGTCATTGAAAGTTGGCATACAGGTACAGCAGGCGGTGAAGAAGGCAAATGGTATGCTGGCCTCCATAGCGAGGGGATTTGAGTATAGGAGCAGGGATGTCTTACTGCAGTTGTACAGGGCCTTGGTGAGGCCTCACCTGGAATATTGTGTTCAGTTTTGGTCTCCTAATCTGAGGAAGGACGTTCTTGCTATAGAGGGAGTGCAGCGAAGGTTCACCAGACTGATTCCCAGGATGGCAGGACTGATATATGAAGAAAGACTGGATCGATTAGGTTTATATTCACTGGAATTTAAAAGAATGAGAGGGAATCTCATAGAAACATATAAAATTCTGACGGGACTGGACAGGTTAGATGCAGGAAGAATGTTCCCGATGTTGGGGAAGTCCAGAACCAGGGGACACAGTCTAAGGATAAGGGGTAGGCCATTTAGGACTGAGATGAGGGGAAACTTCTTCACTCAGAGAGTTGTTAACCTGTGGAATTCTCTACCACAGAAAGTTGTTGAGGCCAGTTCGTTAGATATATTCGTTAGATGTGGCCCTTACGGCTAAAGGGATCAAGGGGTATGGAGAGAAAGCAGGAAAGGGGTACTGAGGTGAATGATCAGCCATGATCTTATTGAATGGTGGTGCAGGCTCGAAGGGCCGAATGGCCTACTCCTGCACCTATTTTCTATGTTTCTATGTTTCTATGTTTCTCTTCACTCCAAACATTCTCAGCCCTTGAATCGGAACCTTTCCCTGATGCTCAGCCTCAAACCCCGCTCTCTCTCCACGAACCAGACTGCCTTCAGACGCCTGATAATGCAATGACCCCGCGGGCCAATCAGAAATGCTTCTTCACGAATTGAACTGTTTGAGTCAACTTTCTCAGTCTCCGTCATAATCGTGAAAACCTTCTGATAGAAACACTGGGGATCACAACATGGGTCCTGGAATGGTGCACTCAACGCTCCTGAACCACCCTGACATCACCCTTCCAGCAAGTCTCCACTGCATCCTATCCTTCAGTCAACATCGAGTCCACTCCCAGGCTTTCGGTCGCTCAAACATCTCCAGCTTGTGATTTGGTATTGTAGGTTATTTTGTTTCCTGGAGTCCCAGTTTCCAATTCACAGCCTCCCCCCCCCCCCCCCCACCCACTCCGGAGACCTGCTCCTCGGCCTATCCCGGGAATGCTGCTGCCCAAGAGGACCTCTTGCAAAGCCGCCCGGGGAAACCGAGCTGATTGATGTTCCCGCCGACGTTGTGTGCATCATCATAGGTCCCTCGAACGAGGATGACTTGCTACACAAGTTCACAGATGTTTCAATGAAGGACCCGATCTTCCAATCCTGAACTCCAATTTGAAGATACTTGTGGGTGGATTTTTTTAACGTGGGGTGACCGTTGCACACCAGCCACCACACGGGCTTGACAGAGCGAGGTCTTGGTCCAGCGGCGAGGGTTAACCAGGACGACTGGAGACCAGCTCTGCTGCACGGACCCAGTACGCGCACATATCGCACAGTGTGGGCTGGGTCCGTGCTGCCCCTGGGCCCTCGCCTCTTCTGGGCCCCGTACCCTCACTCGCTGCACCTCCGCCCACGGTGTTCCCGGGCCCGGCGCTCCAGCTCTATTTATAGCCCCAACCTGCGGTGGTGTTCGCACACAGGTCGGGGTGACCCACACTGTTGTGTGCACGGCGTTGCTTGTGTGCATTGGTTACACAGCCAGGTCACAAATCTGCTCCCGCCCCCCCCCCCCTCCCTCTATCGATGGTGAGACAGCCCCTGCAGTTACAACAAAGTCTGCCTTAAGTGAGCCACTTGGAGCTGGGTCAACGCCCTCAGCAAAGAAGGGTCGAAGATTGGAGTCAAACTGCCTTCCATTGAACTATCACATAATGCCCTGCACTATAAATGGGGACAGGTGGATATTAAGGGAATCGAGGGATATGGGGATGGAGCAGGAAAGTGGAGTTGAGGTCGAAGATCAGCCATGACTCTAATCGGTATGGGTGGAGCTGCGAAACACCAAAGGGCAGAAAACACTAGTGGGAGTTGTGTACAGACCACCAAACAGTAGTAGTGAGGTTGGGAATGGCATCAAACAGGAAGTTAGGGATGCATGCAATAAAGGTACAGCAGTTTTCATGGTGACAATATTCCATGGACTCTGGATCAGTTCCTATGGATTGGAGGGGAGCTAATGTAACCCCAAGTTTTTAAAAAGGAGGGAGAGAGAAAACAGAGAATTATAGACCGGTTAGCCTGACATCGATGGTGGGGAAAATGTTAGAATCAATTATTAAAGATGAAATAGCAGTGCATTTGGAAAGCAGTGACAGGATCGGTCCAAGTCAACATGGATTTATGAAAGGGAAATCATGCTTGATAAATCTTATAGAACTTTTTGAGGATGTAACTTGTAGAGTGGATAAGGGAGAACCAGTGGTTGTGGTGTATTTGGACTTTCAAAAGGTTTTTGACAAGGTCCCACACAAGAGATTAGTGTGCAAAATTAAGACACATGGTATTGGGGCTAATGTATTGACATGGATAGAGAACTGGTTGGCAGACAGGAAGCAAAGAGTGGTAATAAAGGGTCCTTTTCAGAATGGCAGGCAGTGACTAATGGGGTACTGCACAGTTCAATGCTGGGACCCCAGTTATTTATTATATATATTAATGATTTAGACGAAGGAATTGAATGTAATATCTCCAAGTTTGCAGATGACACTCAGCTGGCTGGCAGTGTGAGCTGCGAGGAGGATGCTAAGAGGCTGCAGGGTGTCTTGGACAGGTTAGGTGAGTGGGCAAATGCATGGCAGATGCAGTATAATGTTGATAAATGTGAGGTTATCCACTTTGGTGGCAAAAACAGGAAGACAGATTATTATCTGAATGGTGACAGATTAGTAAAAGGGGAGGTGCAACGAGACCTGAGTATCATGGTACATCAGTCATTGAAAGTTGGCATGCAGGTACAGCAGGTGGTGAAGAAGGCAAATGGTATGTTGGCCTTCATAGCAAGGGGATTTGAGTATAGGAGCAGGGAGGTCTTATTGCAATTGTACAGGGCCTTGGTGAGGCCTCACCCAGAATATTGTGTTCAGTTTTGGTCTCCTAATCTGAGGAAGGATGTTCTTGCTATTGAGGTAGTGCAGCGAAGGTTCACCAGACTGATTCCAGGGATGGCAGGACTGACATATGAGGAGAGCCTGGATCGACTGGGCCTGTATTCACTGGAGTTTAGAAGAATGAGAGGGGATCTCATAGAAACATATAAAATTCTGACGGGATTGGACAGGTTAGATGCAGGAAGTATGTTCCCGATGTTGGGGAAGTCCAGAACAAGGGGTCACAGTCTAAGGATAAGGGGTAAGCCATTTAGGACCGAGATGAGGAGAAACTTCTTCACTCAGAGTTGTTAACCTGTGGAATTCCCTGCCGCAGAGAGTTGTTGATGCCAGTTCATTGTATATATTCAAGAGGGAGTTAGATATGGTCCTTACGGCTAAAGGGATCAAGGGGTATGAAGAGAAAGCAGGAAAGGGGTACTGAGGGAATGATCAGCCATGATCTTATTGAGTGGTGGTGCAGGCTCGAATGGCCGAATGGCCTATTCCTGCATCTATTTTCTATGTTTCTATGTTTCATCTCCGGAATCAACCTAATGAACCTTCTCTGAACAGCCTCCGATGCAAGTATATCTTTCCTTAAATATGGAGACCAAAACTCTACGCAGTACTCCAGGTGTGGCCTCACCAACACCCTGTACAGCTGTCACATTGTCCACGTGCCTGACATGAGACTCCCAAAGCAAGCGCTCTACTCGGAACTTCTACACAGCAAGCGAGCCCCAGGTGGGCAGAGGAAACGTTTTAAGGACATCCTCAAAGCCTCCCTGATAAAGTGCATCATCCCCACTGACACCTGGGAGCCCCTGGCCAAAGACCGCCCTAAGTGGAGGAAGTGCATCTGGGAGGACGCTGAGCACCTCGAGTTTCGTCGCCGAGAGCATGCAGAAACCAAGCGCAAGGAGCGGAAGGAGTGTGCGGCAAACCAGACTCTCCACCCACCCCTTCCTTCAACCACTGTCTGTCCCACCTGTGACAGAAACTGTAATTCCCGTATTGGATTGTACAGTCACCTGAGAACTCACTTTTAGAGTGGAAGCAAGTCTTTCTCGATTTCGAGGGACTGCCTATGATGATGACATACAGTTGTAGCAGGACTTCCCTGCTTTTATACTCTATCCCCCTCGCAATAAAGGCCAACATTACATTTGCCTTCCTGATATTTGCTGTACCTGCATACTAATTTTTTGTGTTTCATACACAAGGACCCCCAGGTCTCTCTGTACTGCAGCACTTTGCAATTTTTCTCCATTTAAATTATAATTTGCTTTTCTATTTTTTCTGCGAAAGTGGGTAACCTCACATTTTCGCACATTATACTCCATCTGCCAAATTTTTGCCCACTCACTTAGCCTGTCTATTTTTTGTGTCCTCCTCACAATTTGCTTTCCCACCCATCTTTGTATCATCAGAAAACTTGGCTACATTACACTCGGTCCCTTCATCCAAGTCATTAATATAGATTGTAAATAGTTGAGGACCCAGCACTGATCCCTGCGGCACCCCACTCGTTGCTGTTTGCCAACCGGAAAATGACCCATTTATCCCGACTCTCGGTTTTCTGTTAGTTAGCCAATCCTCTATCCATGCTAATATATTACCCCCAACCCTGTGAACTTTGATCTTGTGCAGTAACTTTTTATGTGGCACCTTGTCAAATGCCTTCTGGAAATCCAAATACACCACATCCACTGGTTCCCCTTTATCCACCCTGTTCATTAAATCCTCAAAGAGCTCAAGCAAATTTGTCAAACATGATTTCCCTTTCATAAATCCATGCTGATTCTGCTTGATTGAATTATACTTTTCCAAATGTCCTGCTCCTGTTTCTCTGAACACCAACATTTCCCAATCTCTCACCATTTCCCAAAATATTCTGTTTTCTATTTTTCATACCAAAATGGATAACTTCACATTTCTCCACATTATATTCCATTTGTCATGTTCTTGACCACTCACTGAGCCTGTCTATATCCGCATGAAGCCTCTTTGCATCCTCCTCACAACTTACATTTCCACCTAGCTTTGTATCATCAGCAAACTTGGATATATTACATTTGGTCCCCTCATCCGAATCATTGATATAGATTGTGAATAGCTGGGGCCCCAGCACTGATCCCTGCGGTACCCCACTAGTTACAGCCTGCCCACTTGAAAATAACCCGTTTATTCCCACTTTCCAGGGCTATAGGGGAAAGGGCAGGGGAGCAGGACTAAGAGCCAGCACGGACCTGATGGGCTGAATGGCCTCCTTCCGTGCTGTATTACTCCACGAATAATCACTGGGGCCATCTGTGTATTAGTGATAAAATATAATGTAAATTACGAATAAAGCTGTTCATTCTTTTACTTTGCAAAATTGATTGGAGACCGTTTGATTGACAGTCGAGTCATCCAATTGGCTGTGGGAAGGCGGGGCATGGTGAGGATTGACGGGTCGGGCGACCAATAGCGGGTGTGGGGGGGGCGGGGTAGTTGGAAGTGGAAGGTCATGTGATAAAACCTCCAGGAATTGGTCCAAGTAGAGCAGACAACCCAATCGAGTCCACTTGCTCTACATGTGGAGCAGATACTCGGTCTTCTGGGCTGTTTGGGAGCAAAGGAAATGTATATTTTTTAAAAACCTCTTTCCTAATTAAACAAAGTGGCCAATCGAATTTACATTTTACGAGGCGGAATGTACCGATAATTACGGCGACTGCTCACAGGTCACTGGGAACTGCAACCTTTAAATATCATGTTTCTCAATCGCACTGAGCTTTTCAGCCTCCTTTGTGTTTGCTCAGGGAACGACCTTGGAGATTCTGAAGGATGCCATGTTGGAGAACCTGCAGGAGACCAAAGGCTTCATGATTGATGGATATCCGCGGACTCTGAAACAGGCGGAGGCCTTCGAAAAATCGGTAAGCCTGGGGGCCCAGAGGGTGCCCAATATTTTGCCTTTCTCCCCATCCCTGCTCGTCATTCTCCCAGAACTTCCCCAACATTAGCACAGGTGGTTGGAATTGTAATGTATTTGCTTCATGGGTTCTTTGCTTAAGAATTCACAGCAACACATTGCTATTAAGAACTAGTTGGTTTATTAGCAAAGGTTTAACAATCACACGACATATTACCAGTTCATCCACCAGGCTCACAACCACCTGCCCCATTGTGGATCCCCCGAACCCAACTGGCTGGGGTTTTATTGAGTCTTGTGCACATCACTCAACAGCTGCACAAACCGGTGAGCATCCTCAGGGGTGCGTACATTACAGGAACATTCTGGAATCAGGATCTTGCACTCTGTGTATACAAGAGTCCCGAGCTTTGCCCGGGACCCCCGTCACTAACCCTGCAGCATAAATGTGTTGAAGATGTACGTTGGCGGGAATGCCTTGGTGAGCCGGTGGAGGGGGTGGATGCTGGTCAGAGATGCAGACAGTAAAATGGTCAGTGGTCATTATTGGTCGGTTCAGGAGAAGTGGTTTTGGGTTCAACCTGGGGGAGGTGGGACCAGTACAGGTCTGCACCTGGGCAGGACCGGAACCAATGTCCTAGGGGGAGTGTTTGCTAGTGCTGTTGGGGTAATATGGCAGGGGGATGGGAACCAATGCAGGGAGACAGAGGGAAACAATAAGGAGACAAAAGCAAAAGACAGAAAGGAAATGAGGAAAAGTGGAGGGCAGAGAAACCCAAGGCAAAGAACAAAAAGGGCCACTGTACAGCAAAATTCTAAAAGGACGAAGGGTGTTAAAAAAACAAGCCTGAAGGCTTTGTGTCTTAATGCAAGGAGTATCCGTAATAAGGTGGATGAATTAACTGTGCAAATAGATGTTAACAAATATGATGTGATCGGGATTACGGAGACGTGGCTCCAGGATGATTAGGGCTGGGAACTCAACATCCAGGGGTATTCAACATTCAGGAAGGATAGAATAAAAGGAAAAGGAGGTGGGGTAGCATTGCTGGTTAAAGAGGAGATTAATGCAATAGTTAGGAAGGACATTAGCTTGGATGATGTGGAATCTATATGGGTAGAGCTGCAGAACACCAAAGGGCAAAAAACGTTAGTGGGAGCTGTGTACAGACCTCCAAACAGTAGTTGTGATGTTGGGGAGGGCATCAAACATGAAATTAGGGGTGCGTGCAATAAAGGTGCAGCAGTTATAATGGGTGACTTTAATATGCACATAGATTGGACTAGCCAAACTGGAAGCAATACGGTAGAGGAGGATTTCCTGGAGTGCATAAGGGATGGTTTTCTAGACCAATATGTTGAGGAACCAACTAGGGGGGACGCCATCTTAGACTGGGTGTTGTGTAATGAGAGGGGATTAATTAGCAATCTCGTTGTGCGAGGCCCCTTGGGGAAGAGTGACCATAATATGGTGGAATTCTGCATTAGGATGGAGAATGAAACAGTTAATTCAGAGATCATGGTCCAGAACTTAAAGGGTAACTTTGAAGGTATGAGGCGTGAATTGGCTAGGATAGATTGGCGAATGATACTTAAGGGGTTGACTGTGGATGGGCAATGGCAGACATTTAGAGACCGCATGGATGAACTACAACAATTGTACATTCCTGTCTGGCGTAAAAATAAAAAAGGGAAGGTGGCTCAACCGTGGCTATCAAAGGAAATCAGGGATAGTATTAAAGCCAAGGAAGTGGCATACAAATTGGCCAGAAATAGCAGCGAACCCGGGGACTGGGAGAAATTTAGAACTCAGCAGAGGAGGACAAAGGGTTGGATTAGGGCAGGGAAAATGGAGTACGAGAAGAAACTTGCAGGGAACATTAAGACGGATTGCAAAAGTTTCTATAGATATGTAAAGAGAAAAAGGTTAGTCAAGACAAACGTAGGTCCCCTGCAGTCAGAATCAGGGGAAGTCATAACGGGGAACAAAGAAATGGCAGACCAATTGAACAAGTACTTTGGTTCGGTATTCACTAAGGAGGACACAAACAACCTTCCGGATATAAAAGGGGCCGGAGGGTCTCGTAAGAAGGAGGAACTGAGGCAAATCCTTATTAGTCGGGAAATTGTATTGGGGAAATTGATGGGATTGAAGGCCGATAAATCCCCAGGGCCTGATGGACTGCATCCCAGAGTACTTAAGGAGGTGGCCTTGGAAATAGTGGATGCATTGACAGTCATTTTCCAACATTCTATTGACTCTGGATCAGTTCCTATGGAGTGGAGGGTAGCCAATGTAACCCCACTTTTTAAAAAAGGAGGGAGAGAGAAAGCAGGGAATTATAGACCAGTCAGCCTGACATCAGTAGTGGGTAAAATGATGGAATCAATTATTAAGGATGTCATAGCAGCGCATTTGGAAAGAGGTGACATGATAGGTCCAAGTCAGCATGGATTTGTGAAAGGGAAATCATGCTTGACAAATCTTCTGGAATTTTTTGAGGATGTTTCCAGTCGAGTGGACAAGGGAGAACCAGTTGATGTGGTATATTTGGACTTTCAGAAGGCTTTCGACAAGGTCCCACACAAGAGATTGATGTGCAAAGTTAAAGCACATGGGATTGGGGGTAGTGTGCTGACATGGATTGAGAACTGGTTGTCAGACAGGAAGCAAAGAGTAGGAGTAAATGGGTACTTTTCAGAATGGCAGGCAGTGACTAGTGGGGTACCGCAAGGTTCTGTGCTGGGGCCTCAGCTGTTTACATTGTACATTAATGATTTAGACGAGGGGATTAAATGTAGTATCTCCAAATTTGCGGATGACACTAAGTTGGGTGGCAGTGTGAGCTGCGAGGAGGATGTTATGAGGCTGCAGAGTGACTTGGATAGATTAGGTGAGTGGGCAAATGCATGGCAGATGAAGTATAATGTGGATAAATGTGAGGTTGTCCACTTTGGTGGTAAAAACAGAGAGACAGACTATTATCTGAATGGTGACAGATTAGGAAAAGGAGAGGTGCAACGAGACCTGGGTGTCATGGTACATCAGTCATTGAGGGTTGGCATGCAGGTACAGCAGGCGGTTAAGAAAGCAAATCGCATGTTGGCCTTCATAGCGAGGGGATTTAAGTACAGGGGCAGGGAGGTGTTGCTACAGTTGTACAGGGCCTTGGTGAGGCCACACCTGGAGTATTGTGTACAGTTTTGGTCTCCTAACTTGAGGAAGGACATTCTTGCTATTGAGGGAGTGCAGCGAAGGTTCACCAGACTGATTCCCGGGATGGTGGGACTGACCTATCAAGAAAGACTGGATCAACTGGGCTTGTATTCACTGGAGTTCAGAAGAATGAGAGGGGACCTCATAGAAACGTTTAAAATTCTGACGGGTTTAGACAGGTTGGATGCAGGAAGAATGTTCCCAATGTTGGGGAAGTCCAGAACCAGGGATCACAGTCTAAGGATAAGGGGTAAGCCATTTAGGACCGAGATGAGGAGAAACTTCTTCACGCAGAGAGTGGTGAACCTGTGGAATTCTCTACCACAGAAAGTAGTTGAGGCCAATTCACTAAATATATTCAAAAGGGAGTTAGATGAAGTCCTTACTAATAGGGGGATCAAGGGATATGGCGAGAAAGCAGGAATGGGGTACTGAAGTTGCATGTTCAGCCATGAACTCATTGAATGGTGGTGCAGGCTAGAAGGGCCAAATGGCCTACTCCTGCACCTATTTTCTATGTTTCTATGTTTCTATGTAACCTGTCATATATGTATACTCTGTGTATATACTATTGCTGGTACCTCTAGAGGGTGCAACTGTGGGAGGCCGAGGCAGGAGCTGTAGAAAAGGCTGGTCACCACGTGGTGAAAGGACCCTGCAATTACAATAAAGAGACTAAGGTCACAGCAGTGCAAGCACAGCACTAGGCCTCGTGGAGTTATTCTACACATAAGCACAGACATATTACAACCAATCATAAATAAATGGTTGCTCCCGTTAGCTCGTTGTGCGTGTGGTCACCCACACGCTAAGTGGATGGTGTCGTGTTTTTGATTTGTTGAAGGCCGAGGGGTGACCTCGGAGGTCTTCAAAATGATCATCTTCTTTCGTATAGTAGTAGCAAATCAAATCAAATGTCAATATCTAAGTTGGATATCCAGGCCAAAAGGTAACAGCGAGGACATCTTGTAGGCTGCCTGCGAATTCCCTCTGAGGGCAGTGTGCAATGCTCCAGGGTCTGATTAGGAGCTCCACAGTCACAGGATGGTGAGGCTTTAATCTCCCACCGATGGAGAAGGTGACAGCATCGACCCTGACCGGTTCTGAGGCGGTTGATGGTTGTCCTCTATTTGCGAGGAAGGTTTGATCCTTCAGGTTGTACTGTGGCGTGCTCTATAAAGAATCCATTCTGTATGTCGCAGTTCTTCCAAGCATTTCACCATCGGTCATCAAGGCTGAAGGGCTTCAGCGATGGTCCAAATTTACTTTCTAGATTTGAGAGGGGTTAGTGGTAGATTGTTCAAGTCGGCCTGAATCGGCACGTCTTTGCTGGTGTAGCGGATGTATTCTCGGGAGACTGCATATTCGCAGCGTAGGTGTGGTGGTGCGATGTTTGCAAGCACGAGCAGCCACGGTGTTGGTGTCGATAAAACGTACTGGTGATAATTCTCAGAGTAGAATTCAGCTGGACATCAACGGATTTGACCTGCGGACTGGATTTAAAATTATGAGAAGGTTTTGATGGAGTGGATACAGAGTGTTTCCACTTGTGGGGAAGAGCATAACCAGAGGCCATCAATATAAGATCGTCGCCCAGAAATCCAATGGGGAATTCAGGAGAAACTTCTTTACCCAGAGAGTGGTGAGAATGTGGAACTGCTGCCACAGGGAGTGGTTGAGGCGAATCGATGTATTTAAGGGGAGGCTGGATAAACACATGAGGGAGAAGGGAATAGAGGGTTCTGCTGATAGATTTAGATGAGGAAAGATGGGAGGAGGCTCGAGTGGAGCATAAACGCCGGCACGGACTGGTTGGGCCGAACGGCCTGTTTCTGTGCCGGATATCTGGTGTCATAGGAAGTTTGACACACGGGTTACCGTGCATATTCAACAGAAAGCCTCTTAAAACCTCAATATAATTAAAGATAAATCTCAAATACTGAGAAGGGAAACCAGGGCCTAGACCGAGAATTTGAATCCCCGATCTACTATTACGGCATTTCTTCTTTATTTAAAAAAAATAATTTCCCTAAGTAAGCCTGACCTCAATCACCGAGGGGGAGAGTTGCAATGTGACCAGTTCAGAATCCCAGGCCCGCTCCTACTGCCCTCACTACCCCTGCCCCAGGGAGGGGGGAGATTGGCCGGATTGCCGGCTGGATGGTGAGGGTATGGTCAGTGTTGGCCTCACTGGCCCTTGCAGATACTCCCAGGCGAGGCTCACACCTTTGGTGAGGAATTAGAGAAAATCTGAGGCACAGGCAAACGGAGTCGCACCTTCAGGGAGGGGGTTGTATGCTGTACTTGTCTGTGTACATGTGTCTGTATCTGTGTCTATTGCTGCATTCGTGGCTATGTGTTGCTTGTTGTTGTCTCCAGGTCTGTGTATTTAATGATGATGGTTTGGCTGCGTGTGTGTGCAAACATAGAAACATAGAAACATAGAAAATAGGTGCAGGAGTAGGCCATTCGGCCCTTCTAGCCTGCACCACCATTCAATGAGTTCATGGCTGAACATGCAACTTCAGTACCCCATTCCTGCTTTCTCACCATACCCCTTGATCCCCCTAATAGTAAGGACTTCATCTAACTCCTTTTTGAATATATTTAGTGAATTGGCCTCAACAACTTTCTGTGGTAGAGAATTCCACAGGTTCACCACTCTCTGGGTAAAGAAATTCCTCCTCATCTCGGTCCTAAATGGCTTACCCCTTATCCTCAGACTGTGACCTCTGGTTCTGGACTTCCCCAACATTGGGAACATTCTTCCTGCATCTAACCTGTCCAACCCCGTCAGAATTTTAAACGTTTTTATGAGGTCCCCTCTCACTCTTCTGAACTCCAGTGAATACAAGCCCAGTTGATCCAGTCTTTCTTGATAGGTCAGTCCCGCCATCCCGGGAATCAGTCTGGTGAACCTTCGCTGCACTCCCTCAATAGCAAGAATGTCCTTCCTCAGGTTAGGAGACCAAAACTGTACACAATACTCCAGGTGTGGCCTCACCAAGGCCCTGTACAACTGTAGCAACACCTCCCTGCCCCTGTACTCAAATCCCCTCGCTATGAAGGCCAACATGCCATTTGCTTTCTTAACCGCCTGTTGTACCTGCATGCCAACCTTCAATGACTGATGTACCATGACACCCAGGTCTCTTTGCACCTCCCCTTTTCCTAATCTGTCACCATTCAGATAATAGTCTGTCTCTCTGTTTTTACCACCAAAGTGGATAACCTCACATTTATTCACATTATACTTCATCTGCCATGCATTTGCCTACTCACCTAACCTATCTAAGTCGCTCTGCAGCCTCATAGCATCCTCCTCGCAGCTCACACTGCCACCCAACTTAGTGTCATCCGCAAATTTGGAGATACTACATTTAATCCCCTCGTCTAAATCATTAATGTACAGTGTAAACAGCTAAGGCCCCAGCACAGAACCTTGCGGTATCCCACTAGTCACTGCCTGCCATTCTGAAAAGTCCCCATTTACTCCTACTCTTTGCTTCCTGTCTGACAACCAGTTCTCAATCCACGTCAGCACACTACCCCCAATCCCATGTGCTTTAACTTTGCACATTAATCTCTTGTGTGGGACCTTGTCGAAAGCCTTCTGAAAGTCCAAATATACCACATCAACTGGTTCTCCCTTGTCCACTCTACTGGAAACATCCTCAAAAAATTCCAGAAGATTTTTCAAGCATGATTTCCCTTTCACAAATCCATGCTGACTTGGACCTATCATGTCACCTCTTTCCAAATGCACTGCTATGACATCCTTAATAATTGTTCCATCATTTTACCCACTGCCGATGTCAGGCTGACCGGTCTATAATTCCCTGCTTTCTCTCTCCCTCCTTTTTTAAAAAGTGGGATTACATTGGCTACCCTCCACTTGATAGGAACTGATCCAGAGTCTATGGAATGTTGGAAAATGACTGTCAATGCATCCGCTATTTCCAAGGCCACCTCCTTAAGTACTCTGGGATGCAGTCCATCAAGCCCTGGGGATTTATCGGCCTTCAATCCCATCAATTTCCCCAACACAATTTCCCGACTAATAAGGATTTCCCTCAGTTCCTCCTCCTTACTAGACCCTCTGACCCCTTTTATATCCGGAAGGTTGTTTGTGTCCTCCTTAGTGAATACCGAACCAAAGTACTTGTTCAATTGGTCCGCCATTTCTTTGTTCCCCGTTATGACTTCCCCTGATTCTGACTGCAGGGGACCTACGTTTGTCTTTACTAACCTTTTTCTCTTTACATATCTATAGAAACTTTTGCAATCCGTCTTAATGTTCCCTGCAAGCTTCTTCTCGTACTCCATTTTCCCTGCCCTAATCAAACCCTTTGTCCTCCTCTGCTGAGTTCTAAATTTCTCCCAGTCTCCGGGTTCGCTGCTATTTCTGGCCAATTTGTATGCCACTTCTTTGGCTTTAATACTATCCCTGATTTCCCTTGATAGCCATGGTTGAGCCACCTTCCCTTTTTTATTTTTACGCCAGACAGGAATGTGCAATTGTTGTAGTTCATCCATGCGGTCTCTAAATGTCTGCCATTGCCCATCCACAGTCAACCCCTTCAGTATCATTCGCTAATCTATCCTAGCCAATTCACGCCTCATACCTTCAAAGTTACCCTTCTTTAAGTTCTGGACCATGGTCTCTGAATTAACTGTTTCATTCTCCATCCTAATGCAGAATTCCACCATATTATGGTCACTCTTCTCCAAGGGGCCTCGCACAACGAGATTGCTAATTAATCCTCTCTCATTACACAACACCCAGTCTAAGATGGCCTTCCCCCTAGTTGGTTCCTCGACATATTGGTCTAAAAAACCATCCCTTATGCACTCCAGGAAATCCTCCTCCTCCGTATTGCTTCCAGTTTGGTTAACCCAATCTATGTGCATATTAAAGTCACCCATTATAACTGCTGCACCTTTATTGCACGCACCCCTAATTTCATGTTTGATGCCCTCCCCAACATCACTACTACTGTTTGGAGGTCTGGAGGCCCCTCCGACAGTGCGGTGCTCCCTCAGTACAGCCCCTCCGACAGTGCGGTGCTCCCTCAGTACAGCCCCTCCGACAGTGCGGCGCTCCCTCAGTATTGCCCCTCCAACAGTGCAGCACTCCCTCAGTACTGCCCCTCCGATAGTACGGTGCTCTATTGTGGTTTCAAATCCAGAAACTGGAGCACAAAAATACAGGCTGGCACTCCTGGTGTAGTGCTGAGGGAGCACCGCACTGTCGGAGGGGCTGTACTGAGGGAGCGCCGCACTGTCGGAGGGGCTGTACTGAGGGAGCACCGCATTGTCGGAGGGGCAGTACTGAGAGGGCGCCGCACTGTCGGAGGGGCAATACTGAGGGAGCGCTGCACTACTGGGGGAGTGCTGCACTGTCAGAGGGGCTATACTGAGGGAGCGCTGCCACCTTTTGGATAAGACGTTATAACAAAACCCCGCTGCTCTCTCAGGTGGACGTAAAAGATCCTATTGCGCTATTTCGAAGAAGAGCAGGGGAGTTATCCTCGGCATCCTGGGTCAATATTTATCCCTCAATCAACATAACAAAAAGAAATTAGCTGGTTCATTATCACATTGCTGTGTGTGGGAGCTTGCTGTGCGCACATTGACTGCCGCGTTTCCCACATTACAACAGTGACCACACTCCAAAAGTACTTCATTGGCTGTAGAGCGCTTTGTGACGTCCTGCGGTTGTGAAAGGCGCTATAGGAATGCAAGTTCTTTCATTCTTGCCCAATTCATGCTGGGATACAATGTGGCTGGTACAGGTTACTTGCTGGAGTGACCATTCTGCACGGGTGAGTGAAATGGAAGGGTATCCTGGGGAAACGCAGCCAAATTCGATCCTGATCATGCATCCGTGTACGTCCCAGCAGGGTAGGTGATCAGACAATCCGATCAATGGGCCGTTAACACAGGGGAGGAGATGGTCGTGGAGTGAATGTCAGATAGATCTCTGAATGAGATGGTCTTGGAGAGGTGGATTAACCATAAGGTGTTCTCTCTCTCTCTCTGCTGTGCTCTCTGCAGTTCACCATTCCCAACCTCGTGCTGCTCATTGACTGCAGCCCCGAGGTGATGAAACAGCGCCTGATGAACCGCGGACAGACCAGCGGGCGGCTCGATGACAACGAGGTGACCATCAGCAAACGAGTTGAATCTTATTTTGTCGACTCCGTACCTATTGTGAAATATTACGAAACAAAAGGACTCCTGACAAAGGTAAAAATATGTTTATGTCTTTCCCGCAAATCATTTTGCTGAAAGACTTTAGCGCTGGGAGAGGGAAGGAGCCGTCAGCCCACTGATCGGGCACATTCCTGGGGGAGGTTAGCTGAGGAAGTGCAGCACTGTCAGAGGTGCCCCTCAGGTGAGGCACTAAAGCCAGGCCCAATCCCAGGGAGTCACTGGCACTTTACCCTGTTTCTTTGCAAATGATCTTTTCCAGCTTTTGATGATGTCCATCTCTACCTGTTCCTCCTTGATGAACAAAGTGGAACATAAAAATTAGGAGCAGGAGTCGGCCATTCGGCCCCTCGAGCCTGCTCCGCCATTCAATGAGATCATGGTTGATCTTCGACCTCAACACTTTCCCCATATCCCTTGATTCCCTTAATATCCAAAAATCTATCTATCTCTGACTTGAATATGCTCAAAGACTGGGCCTCCACAGCCCTCTGGGGCAGAGAATTCCAAAGATTCACCAGCCTCTGAGTGAAGAAATTTCTCCTCATCTCAGTCCTAAATGGCCGACCTCGTATCCTGAGACTGTGACCCCTGGTTCTAGACTCTCCAGCCCGGGACAACAGAAGACACATTGGTGGGTGCAATGTGTTTGCTTCATGGGTTCTTTGCTTAAGAATTTATAGCAACACATTGTTGGTTTATTAACAAAGGTTTAACAATCACACGACACATTATCGGTTCATCCACCAGGCTCACAACCACCTGCCCTATCGTGGATCCCCCGAACCCAACTGGCTGGGGTTTTATTGAGTCTTGTGAACATCACGTGACTGGCTAAGCCACTCCTAACTCAACAACTCCCTTAACCTGCGAGCATACACAGGGGTGCACACATCTACTTGGAACTCCTACACGGCAAGTGAGCCAAAGGTGGGCAGAGGAAACGTTATAGGGACACCCTCAAAGCCTCCCTGATAAAGTGCGACATCCCCACCGACACCTGGGAGTCCCTGGCCAAAGACCAGTCCACCCCGAGTCTCGTCGCTGAGAGCGTGCAGAAACCAAGCGCAGGCAGCGGAAGGAGCGTGCGGCAAACCAGTCCCACCCTGCCCTTCCCTCAACGACTATCTGTCCCACCTGTGACAGAGACTGTGGTTCCCGTATTCCGAGGGACTGCCTATGATGATGATGACGGCCAGACCAGTTGGGGTGGTAGATTTCCCAGAGAGGGGCAGGCGGGGAAGACAGCATGTGTTGTAACCCAGTGAGCCCACCGCTGATTTCAGTCTGTGTGATTTTGTTTTTAGGTTCAGGGAGAGGGGACAGAGGACGATGTTTTCCAAATTATCATTACCATCGTCGACACACTTTAGCAGGTCAGAGGACCCTGCCACCGCCCGATCAGATAACCCACCGTTTGCAGCCAGGTTCTTTTTCCGTGGCTGCTTTGGAGGTTGTTCAGGATCAAGACCACCAATAAAATGAGAGTTAAAAATGCCTGGATAACTTCACCACAGCCCTTTAGAAACTAATGTTCTATGCCAGTGATTTTGTGTGTATACGTTCTTTATAAACAGGAAGGATGAATGACAGAATCTTTTTCTTTAAAAGTCACCTTATATATAGATACAGATATATAATCACCCAGTGCGGGGGGCAGCGATTCCAGGCTGATAAGGGAGCGACGCAAGGCTCCTTGATAATTCTGACAACGTCACACAGCCCATGGAACCGGGGACAGCCCAGATTACTCAGTATACCGGAGACTGGCTCAGTACCCAGCACTGGCAAGATTCGAAATAACACGCCATTTCTTGTGGCCAGGGGTCCTCGACAGGAGGAGTAAAATGTGTCGGCCCTGATCCAGAGAGGCAACGCAGACATTGTGTGTGTTATCAGTGTTTGACCCAGGCGTGTGTGTATTCAGTGTGTAAACACACTCTGATCTGTGCTTCATCTTGTACGGAACACGTTGCAGCAATGTGTTAACCCACATCACGGTGCATCTGTGCGTTACCCTCTATATAAACTCACTGCAGATGGACATTATGCTGTTTGCAACACATTGCCGCCTGTGCAATAGTACAACATACATTGCAGGCAGCCTCTTGTCCACGGCATATAACACACTGTAGGCTGTAGTATTGTGTGTGTTACACGCGACGTATAACACAGTATGTTGCGTCTTATGCTCCATGTAACATGCTCCGTGTAACATGCTGTGTACTATGCTCTGTGTACCACGCTGTGTACTATGCTCTGTGTACTATGCTCCGTGTAACACGCTGTGTACTATGCTCTGTGTAACACGCTGTGTACTATGCTCTGTGTACTATGCTCTGTGTAACAGGCTGTGTATTATGCTCAGTGTAACACGCTGTGTACTATGGTCTGTGTAACATGCTGTGTACTATGCTCTGTGTAACACGCTGTGTACTATGCTCTGTGTACTATGCTTTGTGTAACACGCTGTGTACTATGCTCTGTGTAACACGCTGTATACTATGCTCTGTGTACTGTGTACTATGCTCTGTGTACTGTGTACTATGCTCTGTGTAACACGCTGTGTACTATGCTGTGTAACACGCTGTGTACTATGCTCTGTGTACTATGATCTGTGTAACACGCTGTGTACTATGCTCTGTGTAACACGCTGTGTACTATGCTCTGTGTAACACAGTGTACTATGCTCTGTGTAACACGCTGTGTACTATGCTCTGTGAACTATGCTCTGTGTAACACGCTGTGTACTATGCTCTGTGTACTATGCTCCGTGTAACACGCTGTGTATTATGCTCTGTGTAACACGGTACTATGCTCTGTGTAACACGCTGTGTACTATGCGCTGTGTACTATGCTCAGTGTAACACGCTGTGTACTATGCTCTGTGTAACACGCTGTGTACTATGCTCTGTGTAACACGCTGTGTACTATGCACTGTGCACTATGCTCTGTGTAACACGCTGTGTACTATGCTCAGTGTAACACGCTGTGTACTATGCTCTGTGTACTATGCTCTGTGTAACACGCTGTGCACTATGCTCTGTGTAACACGCTGTGTACTATGCTGTGTACTATGCTCTGTGTAACACGTTGTGTACTATACTCTGTGTACTATGCTTTGTGTAACACGCTGTGTACTATGCTCTGTGTAACACGCTGTATACTATGCTCTGTGTACTGTGTACTATGCTCTGTGTAACACGCTGTGTACTATGCTCTGTGTACTATGATCTGTGTAACACGCTGTGTACTATGCTCTGTGTAACACGCTGTGTACTATGCTCTGTGTAACACCTGTGTACTATACTCTGTGAACTATGCTCTGTGTAACACGCTGTGTACTATGCTCTGTGTACTATGCTCCGTGTAACACGCTGTGTACTATGCTCTGTGTAACACGCTGTGTACTATGCGCTGTGTATTATGCTCAGTGTAACACGCTGTGTACTATGCTCTGTGTACTATGCTCTGTGTAACACGCTGTGTACTATGCACTGTGCACTATGCTCTGTGTAACACGGTGTGTACTATGCTCTGTGTAACACGCTGTGTACTATGCTCTGTGTACTATGCTCAGTGTAACACGCTGTGTACTATGCTCTGTGTAACATGCTGTGTACTATGCTCTGTGTAACATGCTCAGTGTAACACGCTGTGTAGTATGCTCTGTGTACTGTGTACTACGCTCAGTGTAACACACTGTGCATTATGCGCTGTGTAACACACTGTGTACTATGCTCTGTGTACTATGCTTTGTGTAACACGCTGTGTACTATGCTCTGTGTAACATGCTGTGTACTATGCTCTGTGTAACACGCTGTGTACTATGCTCTGTGTAACATGCTGTGTACTATGCTTTGTGTAACACGCTGTGTACTATGCTCTGTGTAACATGCTGTGTACTATGCTCTGTGTAACACGCTGTGTACTATACTCTGTGTAACATGCTGTGTAACACGCTGTGTACTATGCTCTGTGTAACACGCTGTGTACTATGCTCTGTGTAACACGCTGTGTACTATAATCTGTGTAACACGCTGTGTACTATGCTCTGTGTAACATGCTGTGTACTATGCTCTGTGTAACATGCTGTGTAACACGCTGTGTACTATGCACTGTGTAGCACGCTGTGTACTATACTCTGTGTACGTTGCGTGTTAACCTGTATCTAATCCACAGCACATGCTCTCGTCTGCACGGCCCACCCCATCGACAATACACCGCTTCTGCCATAAGCAAAGAATAATGGGACCGGACTCCAAAACACATTGAAAGCAAATTAAGAAAGCTTTGTGCCAAATGTGTAAACAAAAGATATGGTCACTTCCTTGGAGTGAATGCGCGCTGTGATGCCGAGCCATGTACAGCAGGAATGTCCCATGTATGGCGCCAACTTTACTGATACCAGCTGGTAAATGGGGGAGGGGGGGCGTGGGGGGGGCAAGGGAGTGGACAGAACCAGCCAGGGGTCCGGTCCAGAGCTCCTGCTGGACAGGGCAGGTGTGGAGACAGGGTGAGAGCAGCAATGGCCACAGCTATGGCACTTCCAAAAGAAACTATGCCTCCCAAGGGTGAGCTGCCTACTCCCATTTAACGTCTGGGTTCACAGATGAATATCGGGTCGTTCAGGCTGCTGCTGGTGAGCCCCTCCCACATCTCCGGGAGACGAGGGTTGAAGACCCCTGGAGGGGGGCCAAGGCTGTGACTGGGAGGCCCCGCACGGTGCCGGCTCTCAGACACCCATCTGCACAACGCCCACCCCCCCCTTCCCCCCCGCCACGGACTCTCCGCCCCGCTGATCTGCACACGCGGTCAGAGGGCAGAAGCTTTTCACAGGAACGAGGGGGAGAGGCAGCTGAGGATGGGATCAGTCCCTTGGACTGTGTGCCTGAGTTTGCGAAAGGCACAACGCAAGCCAGAGAAAGAGTTCCTCAGCTCGCTGACTGTTTCTTGTTGTCCCCACCCTGTTGTTGCACATGACAAAGGCACAGTCAGTTTTTTAATACTCTCAACTTGAAATAAAATTTGTCTGGTTTAAAGTCGTGAGGGCTTTGTGATTATTTGTTTAAACCTGATTTTTCTTGACCAAATCTCAGTGGCCCAATAAACGGTTCTGAAACATCTTAATCAGAATGCACTTTGGCAGAAAAAAATCAAAGAGCAAGTTATTATTTAAATGGAGAAAGATTGCAAAGTGCCGCAGTACAGCGGGACCTGGGGGTACTTGTGCATGAAACACAAAAGGTTAGTATACAGGTACAGCACGTGATCAGGAAGGCCAATGGTATTTTGGCCTTTATTGCAAAGGGGATGGAGTATAAAAGCAGGGAAGTCTTACTACAGCCATATAAGGTATTGGTGAGGCCACACCTGGAGTACTGCGTGCAGTTTTGGTTTCCATATTTACAAAAGGATATACTTGCTTTGGAGGCAGTTCAGAGAAGGTTCACTAGGTTGATTCTGGGGATGAGGGGGTTGACTTATGAGGAAAAGTTGAGGAGTTTGGGTCTCTACTCATTGGAATTCAGAAGAATGAGAGGTGATCTTATCGAAACGTGTAAGATTATGAGGGGGCTTGACAAGGTGGATGCAGAGAGGATGTTTCCACTGATGGGGAAGACTAGAACTAGAGGGCATGATCTTAGAATAAGGGGCCGCCCATTTAAAAGAGATATGTGGAGAAATTTCTTCTCTCAGAGGGTTGTAAATCTGTGGAAGCTGGGACATTGAATAAATTTAAGAAAGAAATAGACAGTTTCTTGACCGATAAGGGGTTATGGGGAGCGGGCGGGGAAGTGGAGCTGAGTCCATGATCAAATCAGCCATGATCATATTGAATGGCGGAGCAGGCTCAAGGGGCTGTACAGCCTACTCCTGTTCCTATTTCTTATGTTCTTATTCCATTTCACTGGTAAATTGCCCATGGCATTTCCTACAGTTAGTTGATACACACACACATAGACACGCGATAGCTGTGGCTCAGTGGTAGCACCTCGCCTCTGAGCCACAAGGTTCGGAGTCAATCCCCTACATGTTTCACTGAGATCACCTCTCATTCTTCTAAACTCCAGACAGTACAGGCCCAATCTACTCAATCTCTCCTCATAGGACAACCCCCCAATCAATCTAGTGAACCTCCATTGCACCGTCTGTAAGGCATGTATATCCTTCCTTAGATAAGGAGACTCACACCGAGGTGTAAGCAGGTGTGAGAGTCACGTGGACACATAGTTTTACACAATCGCCAGCGAGACGATGCATCATCCTCCCCGTGGCAGATTATAAGCCGCCCCACACCAAACATCATAGTCGAAGAGCTGTAAGCCGTGTAACAGAGCAGGTAACATAAACTGTGGCCAAAACATGGGAAGGACCAGCATTCTGGGCCTTCCCTTATGACCCACAAGTTTATGTTATTTGAAATGTACACATGTATTTCTAACTTTCCGGCAAATATTTGGATCGATCAAATTGGAAGATGACAGTGTGGGGAAAAGAACATGGGCCCAATGCACTGCCTTCACCTGTACAGGTAGGTGTCATGATGCTGCACATCCCAAACACGTACCTTGGTCTGACAGCCATGGCTCAGTGGGCAGCACCCTCGCACCTGAGTCAGAAGGTTGTGGGTTCAAGTCCCACTCCAGGGAAATGAGCACAAAAATCTAGGCTGACACTCCAGTGCAGTACTGAGGGAGCGCCGCACTGTCGGAGGGGCAGTACTGAGGGAGCGCCACACTGTCAGAGGGGCAGTGCTGAGGGAGCGCCGCACTGTCAGAGGGGCGGTGCTGAGGGAGCGCCGCACTGTCGGAGGGTCGGTGCTGAGGGAGCGCCGCACTGTCGGAGGGTCGGTGCTGAGGGAGCGCCGCACTGTCGGAGGGTCGGTGCTGAGGGAGCGCCGCACTGTCGGAGGGTCGGTACTGAGGGAGCACTGCATTGTTGGAGGGGCGGTACTGAGGGAGCGGCGCACTGTCGGAGGGGCGGTACTGAGGGAGCGCCGCACTGTCGGAGGGGCGGTACTGAGGGAGCGCCGCACTGTTCAGATGAAACGTTCAACCGAGGCCCTGTCCGCTCTCTTGAGTGGACTTAAAAGATCACGTGGCACTATTTCGAAGAGCAGGGGAGTTCTCCCTGGCCAATATGTATCCCTCAATGAACATAACAAAAAAACAGATTCTGATCATTATCTGTGGGAGCTTGCTGTGCGCAAATCGGCTGCTGTGTTTGCTACATTACAACAGTGACTACACTCCAAAAAGGACTTCATTGGCTGTAAAGCGCTTTGGGACGTCTGGTGGTCGTGAAAGGCGCTATATAAATGCAAGTCTGTCTTTCATGATAACTCGCTGCACCCCTTCTGAAATAAAGCAAGAACCTGCACGTAACGCACAGAACGGGAAGTGAGGTTATTGACAGTTTTCCCTTGTGCAGTGAGATCGACACTAACCTTACATTGAGCCCTGGACCTGAATGGACTCCAGACTCGGGGTTGATGAATTTTCGCCTCTGCTGGCTGCTGTGAGATGAGGAAGGGCTCTGATCCTCTGCAAACAGGCTCAACATTTCGCTTTGCCACTTCTGATGTGCGAGCTAAGGAACATTGTCGCCACAACAATAAACCCAGGCAGGGTAAACCTGTGCTGTGCCTCTCCTGGGTGTGCTCGACTTGGACATGTTGCCAAGACATAGCAACTGGTACGCAAAACACAAACACAATTGGTGCAACGGGTCAGGACTCCCAGTCCTGTGTCTCACTAGATGTGGAACTCCCTCCCTCGTCACGCTCATTTCATTCAGCACAGCTGCAGAATTTACACCAGAAGTAGCAAGGGACAACCGCTAACCGGACCCCATTTATTGTACGCCTGTGATATTTCATCACTGCTGGAACAATAGGTACTTTCTTCAAGCCACACTCGCCCCGGTTAGTGTTAAACTGATGCAGCACCAATGTGGAGTAATTACTGTGCACAGGAATATCTCAGTGCACCCCTGTGCCATCAGTGAGGATGGGGTGAAATTTCCCCCCCCCCCCCCCAACCCATCACTTGCTGCACGGACAGGACACAGGCAAGCTGCAGTTCATTTATTTCTTTTAAAATATCACAGGAAAACTCTGCAAACACACACAGCAGGTTAATCAGCGCCCTGTCTTTTTAAATTCTTGACTGGCACTTGAAGTAATTCATTGGCTACGAAGAGCTTTGCGGAGCCATAAGAAATAGGAGCAGGAGTCGGCCATTTGGCCCCTCGAGCCTGCTCCGCCATTCAATATCACGGCTGATCTGATCATAGCCTCAGCTCCACTTCCCTGCCTGTTCCCCATAACCCTCAACTCCCTTATAGTTTAAAAATCTGTCTATCTCAGCCTCGAATATATTCAATGACTCAGCCTCTGGGGCAAAGAATCACGATCCTCAGAGAAGAAATTCCTCATTTCTATTTTAAATGGGCAACCCCTTATTCTGAAACTATGGTCCCTACTTCTAGGTTTCCCCACGAGGGGTAATATCCTCTCAGCATCTACCCTGTTGAGCCCCCTCAGAATCTTATACATTTCAATAAGATCACCTCTCATTCTTCTAAACTCCAATGAGTATAGGCCTAACCTACTCAACCTTTCTTCATATGACAACCCTTTCACCCCAGGAATCAACTTTGTGAACTGTCTCCGAACTACCTCCAATGCAAGTATATCCCCTCAAATAAGGAGAGCAAAACTGTATACAGTACTCTAGGTGTGGCCTCACCAATACCCTGTAGTTGTAGCACGACTTCTCTACTTTTATACTCTATCCCGCTTGCAATAAAGGTCAGCATTCCATTTGCCTTCCTGATTACCTGCATACTAATGTTTTGCGTTTCATGCACAAGTACCCCCAGATGCCTCTGCACCACAGCATTCTGTAATCTCCCTCCATTTAAACAGTAATTTGCTTTTCTATTCTTGCTGAGGTTGTGAATGGTACTGCATAAATGAAGTTTTCTTGAGTCAAAGAGCGTAGGTACACGATGTAACTAAATGGTGGAACAGGATCAAAGTGCTGAATGGCCAGTTCCTGTACCGGTACACACCAGGGACCATGTGAGCAATAACGCAGTATTGCCAGCCCGCTGGAAGGAGCACTTCGAAGATCTCTTCAATCGAGACTCTGCCTTTGACTCGAGTGTTTTCGACTCCATCCCACAGCATGCGACCCGCCACCACCTCAGTGAAACCCCAACGTTGCACGAGGTAGGCAAAGTCATAAGACAGCTCAAGAACAACAAGGCAACGGGAGTGGACGGAATCCCTGTTGAGGCGCTAAAGTATGGCGGAGAGGCACTGTTGACGCGGATACATGACCTCAGCTCTCTCATTTGGAGGGAGGAGAGCATGCCAGGAGATCTGAGATGCAGTGATCGTGACCATCTTTAAAAAAGGGGACAAGTCCAACTGCGGCAATTACAGAGGAATCTCCCCGCTATCAGCCACTGGGAAAGTCGTCGCTAGAGTCCTCCTCAACCGTCTTCTCCCTGTAGCCGAGGAGCTCCTGCCTACGGGGCACAACGGACATGATTTTTGCAGAAAAAATATAGGGAGCAGCGCCAGCCCTTATACATGGCCTTCTTCAACCTTGCAAAGGCCTTTGACACTGTCAACCGCGAGGGTGTATGGAGCATCCTCCTCCATTTTGGATGCCCCTAAAAGTTCGGCAACATCCTGCGCCTGCTCTACGACGACATGCAGACCGTGGTCTTTACCAATGGATCCATTACAGACCCAATCCACATTCGAACCAGGGTTAAACAGGGCTGCGACATCGCTCCAACCCTCTTAATCTTCCTTGCTGCCATGCTCCATCTCAGTCACCAACTCCCAGTTGGAGTGGAACTAAACAGAACCAGTGGGAAGCTGTTCAACCTTCGCCGTCTCCAGGCCAGGTCCAAGACCACCCCAACCTCTGTCGTCGAGCTACATACGTGGACGACGCCTGCGTCTGCGCACATTCAAAGGCTGAACTCCACGATATAGTCAATGTATTTACTGAGGCGTACAAAAGCATGGGCCATACGCTAAACATCAGTAAGACAAAAGGTCCTCCACCAACCTATCCTCGCCGCACAGCACTGCCCCCCAGTCCTCAAGATCCACGGCGTGGCCCTGGACTACGTGGACCATTTCCCATACCTCGGGAACCGCTTATCAACAAAAGCAGACATCAATGAGGAGATTCAACACTGCCTCCAGTGCGCCAGCACAGCCTTCGGCCACCTGAGGAAAAGAGTGTTCGAAGACCAGCTCCTCAAATCTACCACCAAGCTCATGGTCTACAGGGATGTAGTAATACCCGCCCTCCTCTATGGCTCAGAGACATGAACCATGTACAGTAGACACCTCAAGTCGCTGGAGAAATACCACCAACGATGCCTCCGCAAGATCCTACAAATCCCCTGGGAGGACAGACGCACCAACATCAGCGACCTCGACCAGGCCAACATCCCCAGCACTGAAGCACTGACCACACTCGACCAGCTCTGCTGGGCGGGCCACATTGTTCGCATGCCAGACACGAGACTCCCAAAGCAAGTGCTCTACTCGGAACTGCTTCACGGCAAGCTAGCCCCAGGTGGGCAGAGGAAACATTTCAAGGACACCCTCAAAGCCTCTCTGATAAAGTGCAACATCCCCACCGACACCTGGGAGTCCCTGACCAAAGACCTCCCTAAATGGAGGAAATGCACCCAGGAGGGTGCTGAGCACCTCGAGTCTCATCGCTGAGAGAATGTAGAAACCAAGCGCAAAAGCGTGCGGCAAACCAGTCCCACCCTCCCTTTCCTCAACGACTATCTGTCCCACCTGTGACGGGGACTTTGGCTCTCGTATTGGGCTGTTCAGTCACCTGAGAACTCAGTCGAAGAGTGGAAGCAAGTCTTCCTCGATCCCGAGGGACTGCCCATGATGATGATGATGGCCAGAGCTTCTCTAAATATTCCACAGGTCCAACAGCCCCACCTGCTGGCAGAACATTGCAAGAATTAAGCCCTGCAGGCTTACTTTTGGGACGCCAGACTGACTGACCAAAGATGTCATTGGCCCACCAAAGATGTCATTGACCCGAGAGTGGGCTCAAATTGCACTCGGCAATGCCGCTCACTCAATCGTTAACACGGCACAACACAAAGAGTGAAAGCAACAGATAAAGCAGCCTCATGATGGATTACTATTCCATTCAAGAAATACTACTACCCACCCACTCACCCCTCAAGGATATATTGGCCTTGGATGGGAGGCAGTCCCCAGAATACCAGACAAGGCTTGTATACCCTCAAGCATAGATTGAGATGTGATTACAATTGAAGTATTTATGATTCAACGATTTGATAGGGTAAAGAGAAACTATTTCCTCTGGTGGGGAATCCAGAACAAGGGACTCAATCTTAAAATTAGAGGGGTGAAGTCAGGAAGGGTAGTGGAAATCAGGAACTGTCTCCCCCAAAAAGCTGTTGATGCTGGGGGTCAATTGACAATGTCAAAACTGAGTGAACTGTTGTTAGGCAAGGGTCTTTGAGGGTTACAGAGCCAAGGCGGGTAGATGGAGCTACCCATTACAGATGGTGGATCAGGCTCGAGTGTAACGTAGCCAAGTTTGCTGATGATACAAAGATGGGAGGAAAGGCAATGTGTGAGGAGGACACAAAAAATCTGCAAAAGGACATAGACAGGCTAAGTGAGGGGGCAAAAATTTGGCAGATGGAGTATAATGTTGGAAAGTGTGAGGTCATGCACTTTGGCAGAAAAAAAATCAAAGAGCAAGTTATTATTTAAATGGAGAAAGATTGCAAAGTGCTGCAGTACAACAGGACCTGAGGGTCCTTGTGCATGAAACACAAAAGGATAGTATGCAGGTACAGCAAGTGATCAGGAAGGCCAATGGTATCTTGGCCTTTATTGCACAGGGGATGGATTATAAAAGCAGGGAAGTCTTGCGACAGTTATACAGGGTATTGTTGAGGTCACACCTGGAATACTGTTGTGTGCAGTTTTGGTTTCCATATTTACAAAAGGATGTATTTGCTTTGGAAGCAGTTCAGAGGTTCACTAGGTTGATTCCGGGGATGAGGGGGGTTGACTTATGAGGAAAGGTTGAGTAGGTTGGGCCTCTACTCATTGGAATTCAGAAGAATGAGGGGTGATCTTATCAAAATGTATACGATTATGAGGGGGATTGACAAGGTGGATGCGGAGAGGATGGTTCCATTGATGGGGGAGACTAGAACTAGGGGGCATGATCTTAGAATAAGGGGCCTCCCATTTAAAACTGAGATGGAGAAATTTCTTCTGAGGGTTGTAAATCTGTGGAATTTGCTGCCTCAGAGCTGTGGAAGCTGGGACATTGAATAAATTGAAGACAGAAATAGACAGTTTCTTAAACGATAAGGGGGATAAGGGAAGCGGGCGGGGAAGTGGAGCCGAGTCCATGATCGGATGAGCCATGATCTTATTGAATGGTGGAACAGGCTCGAGGGGCCGAATGGCCTACTCCTGCTCCTATATTCCTCACTTCCTCCTATGCTTATGCACTCTGACTTGGCCACGAATGAGTCAAGCAGTCAGGACCAAAATGGAGAGCAGACCTGGGTCCATGAGCAAAGTGGCAGGAGGGCGTGGTGTTCAGGGCAAAATGGAAGCTGGTGGGAGAGCGAGCAGACTCGCGGCTCAGAACTGAACATCCGGCCCAGGCGCAGACCATTGCTGTGGTCCCGGCTTTAGTGGGTAGATACAAGATCCCAGTTTCAATTCCTGATCAGGGCCAAATTTTTAATTTACAAATTGGCACAACGTCCTGATTTGGGGGAATGGATAATGAACCAGGACTCGTGTCCCAAATATCCAGCAAGTGACCGTCACAGGAGACAGCAAGAAGAGAAAATTGAAATATTTAAAGAAACCTCGGGACAAAAGTTACTGGGCTGTCACAGCAACGTCACTCCTGCCGCAGTCATGTCATTGGGCGAGGAGTAATCTGGTGTTGCACCATTCTGCACCTGTGCGGTTAGCAAGCACTCCAACAGTAAGTGATGGTCGTAGGGCCGGCGGCAGGGCTAGGATGTGAATTGATCGGCAGAAGCTCCATGTCGCCAGATAGCGTTCCTTTCGCACTCCCTCCACGGACAGCAGCAGGTTGAGTGTAAGCGGGGCCCAATCACCCACACAATGGGGAACTCGTGGCCTGCTGCAGTACTCAGCCACACGGGACCACCTGCAACCTTGTGGCATCGTGGACGCCCCGACCTGTGAGAAACCATCAGCGGCAGGTATGGGCCATAAAAGGAGCAGTGCGGGGCCCAGGGAGCAGCGTGGAGGCATGCCACTGCAAGGTACAGCTGGTGCAGGAGGGCAACGGCAGCGAAGAGTGACGTCAGCAAGGTCCAGGTTGGTGATTGGAGCGTGGGCAGATACAGCAGGAGTGGCAAGGTCGGGGCGAAGGAGCGGCGAGAGACTGTACAGGGATGTGATCGGGGCCCAGGGGCAGCACGGGCCCAGCCCACACTGCGATATGTGTGCGCACTACGTCCGTGCAGCAGAGCAGGTCTTCAGTCGTCTTGGGTAATCCTTGCCACTGGACCAAGACCTCGCTCTGTCAAACCTGTTTGGTGGCTGGTGTGCAACGGCCACCCCACGTTAAAAAAATCCACGCACAGGCATCTTCCACCCTTCAGGATGTAGTTCGGGTTCTTCATTCGAAACACCTGTGAAGTCATCCTCGTTTCGAGGGACCGCCCATGATGGATGTGTAGAGTTTCAACTCTGAACCAATGCTCGCTCTCGGCCGCACAGTAACGGGGAATGTCCGGCGCGGGCCGCTCACCGACTTTCACATTGTAACTGTGCAGAAATTTAATGCATTAGAAGAAACAGGCCGCTCAGAGGGAAACGCAACTTACACAGGGAACATTGCGGGCAAACCCCCTTATCTCTCTCTCACACCTCGGCTGAGGGCAGGATCCGCCTCCTTTCCCTCTCCCCTCCCTGCCTGAAAGCAAGCAGCAGCCACTTGGTGCCAGGTGTTGGTAAGCTGCTGTGATCTGTGGACCATTTCCCAGGAAGTGTCAGCACCTTCAGGAGAGAAAGCTAATTCTCCCCGCCGCCCCCCCCCCCCACCCCCCAACCCCGGGAAAGAGGGCAACAATCTCGATGCTCGAGGCCGGAACACAGTTTGAAAGAGCCACTGTTTTAATATCATTTATTGTGAAGTGTAAAACGAGCGGTAAAAAGTAAAAACCAAGCTTACATTTTGTTTTTTTTTAAACCTTAAACAGACAACAAGATGCAAAAAAACAGACCAGCAGCCATTTTCAGTGTAATGGGTTTGATTTCAAAACAGTACATTTGTCTGGAATGTTCAACTATCTTCAACTAAAAGCCGAGTGATCTATATTTAAAATAAAAACAAAGAAAGTATTACCCTGAATTTTTCACTTTTCCCCCTCCATGTATTTTTGTGTGTTTTTTTTTTTCTCCTGTAGACGGACTGGATTTGAAGATGGAGCTGAGCTTACTCTATCTCCTACACTGGCTCAATATGAACGTCTTTAAACAGTGATAGGGAACCTAAGCCTACGGATCTTCATCAGTCTGCATCATTTGTTAAAAGGAATATCCTTGCCGACGACACTGCAATCACCCCCGTTTGCTTCACTGTGTCTGTGGGGAGAGAGAAAATATTTAATGTGGAAATTAGTGGGGTGTCACAACCGGGTCTCCATCCAGTCAGACGGATGCATTTCTATGGCAAATGAATTTCAATATAGAGAGGTGTGAGGTATTACATTTTGGTAGGAAGAATAGGGAGGTCACATACTGCTTGGATAGAGAGTCTTCATGGGGCAGAGGAGCAGGGGGATTCTGGGGGGGGGGGGTACAGATACACAAATCACTAAAAGTAGCGACGCAGGTTCAAAAGGCCACAGAGAAAGCAAACAAAGCACTAGGGTTCATTTCTAGAGGCAGAGAATTGGAAAGCAGAGCAGTTATGTTATGTTAAAACTTGTTACAGAACCTTCGTTAGCCCACACTTAGAGCACTGTGCACAGTTCTGGTCTCCATTTTATAAAAAGGATATAGAGACACTGGAGAAGGTGCAAAACAGATTTACAAGGATAATACCAGAACCAAGAGGATATACTGATCAGAAAAGACTGTACAGGCTGCGTCTCTTTTCTCTAGAAAAGAAAAAGCAGAGGGGTGACTTAATAGAGGTCTTTAAGATTATGAAAGGGCTCGATAGGACAGACGTAAAGATGTCTCCACTTGAGCTAGGGGCCATAAATATAAGATAGTCACCAATAAATCCGATATGGAATTCAGGAGAAACGTCTTTACCCAGAGAGTGGGGAGAATGTGGAACTCGCTGCCACAGGGAATAGTTGAGGCAAATAGCACAGATGCATTAAAGGGAAGCTGGATAAGCACATGGGGAAGGAAGGAATAGAAGGATATGTTGATAGTGGGCGATGAAGTGGGGTGGGAAGAGGCTCGTGCTGAGCACGGGACCAGTTGGGCCGAATGGTCTGTTTCTGTGCTGTAGATGCGACGTAATTCTATACACAAGCCCACCTCTCGGCATTGCTCATGGACAAGAGCTTGGGGGAGCAGGTGGAACGTCTAACTTTAGCTGTAGCCTAGTCACTGGTCTAACTGGACAAATCTCTAGCCAATTGAAGCTAATTATAAACTGCTGAGATTAGAGGGCATTTTATGTTCTTGTAAACTGCAGGCTGCAATCGGCTCTCTCTTTTTAAAAAAAACATGGTATCTCAGACTGATACTGTTTCAGCGACTAGGACAAATACCAGAAAAGGAGAAAATTGCAGTGCGATGGGGAAGAGCAGATGGAGTGGGACTAACTGGACTCCTCTTTCAAAGAGCCGGCACAGGTACGATGGGGCAAATGGCCTCCTCCTATGCTGCAAGATTCTAGGATTCAGCTTAAAATGGCGTCTCCGCACTTTCTGGGAAAACTAAGTGGTTCTGAGCCCAGTAACCCGGGATTACAAAATAATTACTTTACAGATTCCTTATACGGGGGAGGCATTTAATCTGCTAATTCCAATCCATCAAACAGAATATATAACTTCCACGTTGACAAGATGCCCAGAAACCGATTGACTGGGAAGCTGTGAAGAGAAGTATGTTTCCAGAGTCACTGATGCGTTGTATCCTCCAACGCCCACGAATGAAAATCTTCACGGGGTCTTTTTTCCCCACAGCGAGGAAAGCACATCACCGAAAGACGCACATGACAGTCTTAGCTTTCTGCTTCGTCAAACCTTCGCGAGCAGCACGGGATAGAAAACCGCGTTCAAAAATTCACTCTTCTCCCGCGAGAGCCAGTTCATGTGGTGCGTGACTTTGGTCACGGTTACGTTGGGATCTTTGTCACTGTGCCTGCTGCGGATACGCACCGATCGGTCGGGCAGCGTGTCACGTCCCGTTTCTGAGGTGACGAAAGAGCACGGCAGGCGTCCCGCAGGTTCCCCTCTAAATGATTTAGCACAATTAGGCGGCAATTGTTAAAACTGGCCATGCTGGCCTGTACACGGCGAGAGAGAAGGGGAGGGGGGAGGGGAGAGAGAGGGGAGGGGGGGGAAGGGGGAGGGGGAGGGGGAAGGGGGAAGGGAGGGAGAGAGGGAGAGAGACTGCTTTCAGTTCATGAGACTCCACCTGCCTCTGGGAAAAGCCATCAGGCAGAGAGTAGGAATAAAAACGTGAAGGGAAAAGTCAGACCAACAATTTATACCATTAATGCTTTCACTGATTAATCACAGAACCGTCCCACGGGTTGGCTCTACTGAGTACGAGACCATTGACGGTGCGACCGAGTTGGCTCAGTGCGCTGCCTGGACTGTGGAGCCGAGTTGCAGACTGAATTCCGAATTTACAGGCCGGGTCTAGTTGTTTTTAGCCAGAGCGTCGCGGTGGTTGGGCGAAGGCAGAGCCGTGTCCCAGCAGGCACCCCTGCCACAATGAGAAGGAGGAGCTAAAACCTGTAGGAAGGAGATGGGTGCGGACGTACCGGTTGCCCTTGTTGTGCGGGTGGCTGCTGGGGGGCAGGCTGAGGTGCCCCTGGCTGCCCGTAGTAAGCTGCCTGCTGTCTGTAGTACTCGGCCCAGGCTGCACTGTAGTCCGGCTGGGCGCCTGGCTGTGGTGCTGCCGCTGCCCCTTGGGCACTCTGAGCTGTGGAGTAAATAGTGGGACGTTCAGCATGGGTCACTTCACAGACACACAGACACACACAATTACATTCCACTAAACCTCAGTGGGCAGCATTCTCGCTTGAATCAGAAGATTGTGAGTTCAAGTCCCACTCCAGGGGCTTGAGTGCAAAAATCTAGGCCGACACTCCAGGGCGGTGCCGGGGGAGCGCCGCACCGGCGGAGGGGGCGGTGCCGGGGGAGCGCCGCACCGGCGGAGGGGGCGGTGCCGGGGGAGCGCCGCACCGGCGGAGGGGGCGTTAAAGTGAGGCCCCGTCTGCTCACTCAGGTGGACATAAAAGATCCCATGGCCCTATTTCAAAGAGGAGTAGGTGAGTTCTCTCCGGTGCCCTGGCCAATATTTATCTCTCAATCAACATCACAAACAGATTATGTTTCTATCTGATCATCACATGGCCGTTTGTGGGTGCTTGCTGTGTGTATATTTCGCTGCTGCGGTTCCGATATAAGAACATAAGATATAGGAGCAGGAGTAGGCCATTTGGCCCCTCGAGCCTACTGCACCATTTAATAAGATCGTGACTGATCTGATCTTGGGCTCAGCTCCACTTTCCTGCGCGCTCCCCATAACCCTATATTACAAAAGTACTTCATTGGCTGTAAAGCGCTTTGGGATGCCCTGAGGTCACAAAAGGCGCTATAGAAATGCAAGTCCCTCTTTTACTGGTAGAGTGGGGATTCAGACACATGGCTGGGCACAGGACTGGGAGCCTCAGTCTGCCACTGATCTGGCGAGGCTACGTGCTGACACGAGGAGGCTGAAAGGGGAAAGTGTTCAGTCTCTGGAGCCGACAACACTCACCACGCGGAGAACAAATCCAAGTTTACTGTTCAAGCCACAAAAGTGAAAGTTGAAGGAAGCCAGCATGATGGAAAAGGCAAGTAATGCCCCCGATGTTTCAAAACACTGCAACGCGGGTCAGAGTGCGCGCAGACTTACCTTGCTTCTTATAATACTCTTCCCATGCTTTTGTATAATCCTGTTGGGGACCTGGTTGCTGGCCAGGCTGGTTCTGTTGGCCTGCGGAAGGGAAAAGAAAAGGGCGTAAATAATTCCGTAAATCAGGAAAGGGTTTTAGGCCGAGGTGTCTGTACTCCGAGGGAGGGCACAAGAGGAATTAGGAAAAAGGACAGCTTGTTACTGGGCTGTCATGGCAGGTGAACATACGTGGATGATAAGATTAGAAAAACACATCAGTCACAGCTGCAATACTTAGGTCGGTGTTCAAGCCACCAGGGGTATAAGATACATATAGTATAGAGTGGATAGGAAGGACTGATTTCCCTTAACAGAGGGGTCAACAACCAGGGGGCATAGATTTAAAATAATTGGCAAGAGGTTGAGAGCAGTTTTGAGGAGAATGTGTTTCACCCAGAGGGTGGTGGGGGTCTGGAACTCACTGCCTGAAAGGGTGGTAGAGGCAGAAACCCTCACCACATTTAAAAAGTCCTGGATGTGCACTTGAAGTGCCGTAACCTGCAGAGCTACGGACCGAGAGCTGGAAAGTGGGATTAGGCTGGGTAGCTCTTGGTCACCCGGTGCGGACACGATGGGCCGAATGGCCTCCTTCTGTGCCATAGATTTCGATGATTTCAGTGTCTCACATGAACACGCTGGGTTTAACATATGGCACCGAGTCAAGCTCTATCCTCCTTCCGCCATCCAAGTCGCCGAGCACTGGTGCGGGGAGTGGGGGGACGACACATGGACCCGCGTTGCCCGTCTCAGGTGACCATCACCGGAGGACACGCATGGTCCAGAAGATGGAGGAGGGAAACACGTTTATTCTGCCGAGGTTTGCAACAGATGCACGGGCAGCGGCTCACCGAGTCCGGCAGAGGATTCAGCAGCGCAGAACTACAATAAACAGTGGTGAATACCTTCCCACTTCACCCCTCCCTTCAAAAACAGGAGCAGCAGCACTCCAGCCAGCCCATTATAAGACCGCCCCAGTGACAAAGCATCGAAGCACCTGGGGCGAGCCTGGAGAGGGGCAAGATAAAGGCAGCGATTCCTCGGCAGGCCAGTTCACAAATACAAACCAATCTCGCACAGAATTCAAGGTATATCCGCACCTAGCTTCTTGTAGTATTCCTCCCACGCTTTAGTGTAATCAGGCTGTCCGCCTGGGCCTTGAACTGGAGGCTGCTGTGTCGGATCTGTTCAAATCAGTTAAAATATTATTACAACCAATATCATCATAGGCAGTCCCTCGGAATCGAGGAGGACTTGCTTCCAATTTAAAAATGAGTTCTTAGGTGGCTGAACAGTCCGATACGAGAACCATAGTCTCTGTCACAGGTGGGACAGATAGTCGTTGAGGGTAAGGGGGTGGGTGGGACTGGTTTTGCCGCACGCTCCTTCCGCTTGGTTTCTGCGTGCTCTCGGTGATGAGACTCGAGGTGCTCAGCGCCCTTCCGGATGCACTTCCTCCACTTAGGGCGGTCTTTGGCCAGGGACTCCCAGGCGCCGGAGGGGCGGTGCCGAGGGAGCGCCGCACTGCCGGAGGGGCGGTGCCGAGGGAGCGCCGCACTGCCGGAGGGGCAGTCTTCCGGATGAGACTTTAAATCGAGGCCCCATATGCTCGCAGGCGAGCGTAAAATATCCTAGGGTCACTATTTCGAAGAGCAGGGGGGGAGTTTTCCCTGGTATCTTGAGGGCAATATTTATTCTGTCAACCAACATTACGAACACAGATTATCTGGTTATTTATCACGTTGCTGTTTCTGGGAGCTTGCTGTGCACAAATTGGCTGTTGTGTTTCCTACATTACAACAGTGACTACATTTCAAAAAGTACTTCATTCGCTGTAACGCACTTTGGAACGTCCCGAGGTTGTGAAAGGCGTATAGAAATGAAAGATTTTCTTTCAAATGTTTGCAGGGGGCACCATTCACACCACCTCTTGCATCGTTTATCTCAATGTACATTAGTTGAATGAATTAATCATGCTTTTTCAGATCAATAATCTATTTAAACCTACAGGGTACTTTGAAGACAGGATAGCAATGTGTTTGATTACACAGGGGTGCCATTGGAACCTTCCTTCAGGAAGTTTACCAGGAGTGGGGAGGACCACACCGCCCGCCCGCCATCTTACCTGGCCCCGGTGGAGCAGCAGCGGGCTGTTGGGGTGGCACCGGTGCAGCAGGCTGCTGGTAATACTGTTGGTAATAGGCAGCCCAGGCAGCTGCATTCGGGTCCCCCGGAGCTTTACCTGCACCACAAAAGGCAGCATTAATATCCCCCAATTAAAAGAGGCAGGACAGCAAAGGACGGTCGTAAGGCATGCCCAGGGACGGAAGCCGGTGAGCATTTGGCAAATGTACAAGCCAAGGGGAGTCAGCAGTTTTAGGGAAGCTACAAAGAACTCAAAATGGGTGAGACAGACCAGGGTCGGGAAGGTGGAACAAAGGAACGGAGGCACCCAAGTCATTAAACAGGTGCTGGGCTTCACTGGGATGGACAGGAATCGAAAAACAAGAAAGCACCACTGCACAGGCCAGACCCGAGAGATTGGTCTTTGCAACCCACAGATTTAACAGTTTTAAAACCATGAAGGAAAAGTAGCACGGTAAGTCGGGAACAGCTCTTTCTGTCGTCGGGGGAACCTGGGATCAAAACACTAACTCAAACAAATTCTGGAATGTGGAAGGCACACGCTGGATGCAGAATCATTCGAAGGGGAGATCGACATTGGCTTGGAAAGCGAGAAGGAATATGCTGAACTGGCAGGAGACTGGGATTAGAAAGATAAAGTGCTGCCACAGCCAAAACGCAGGCAGAGCTGAATGGCCGACCTCCGTTACGATCATACATCATGTGCTTTAAACTGTTTACAGGGGAGCAGAAAGGAGCAGCTCCCTCAGTCGGAGTGCACATAGAGAGGGGAAAAGCTGAAAAATGAGCTACTCAATCCACTGGGAAAATTTGCAACCAACTGGTCAGGATTTTTACATTAAAAAAAATATAAAAACATTCAAATTCTGGAAAGACTTTAAGATGCCCGCCTGAATATCCCTTTAAAAACGGGTATTTTGCCCCGTATGGGGGTTTAAGATTTGGACTGAATCCCTGGTAGGAGCACGCAAGCAGAAAAAGATGGACTTACTCCCAACTTGCCCAAGCAGTTAGACACAGACGAGTGTGGCGGGTAGATCACTGGATTAGCAATCTAGACCACTGAATTAATAATCCAGGGAACGCAAGTTCAAATCCCACCATGACAGTGAGAGAATTCACTTTACAAATTCTGGAAATAAAACGCTGGTATACGTGAGCATGAAACTTTCGGATTGGTGTTAAAACCCATCGCATGTCATTTAGGGAAGGAAATCTGCCGTCCTTACCCGGTCTGGGCCTATGTGTGACTCCAATCCTGCACCAACGTGCTTAACTCTTCACTGCCCTCTGAAGTAGCCAAGCAAACCACTCACTGGCATCTCACTGGGCAACTTGAGATTGGCAATAAATGCCCATGAGAATAAATAAGTTAAAAGAAGCTTTTTTTTTTGGAGAGGGTGCAGCTGAGATTTACTAGAAGGACAGTAAATCTAGAGAAGCAGGGACTGTTCTCCTTAGTGCAGAGCAGGTCAAGAGGAACTTTAATGATGAGGGGGTTTGGATGAGAGTAAATAAGGAGAACCGGTTTCTGCTAGCAGGAGGGTCGATAACCAAAGGACACAGATTTATCATTGCCAAAAGCAGACAGTGGATGAGAATGTTTTTAAGCAGCGAGTTGTGATCTGCAACGCGCTGCCTGAAAGGGCGGTGGAAGCAGATTCCATAGTAACTTTCAAAAGAGAATTGGATAAATACTTGGAGGAGAAATCTGTAGCGCTGTGGGGAAGAGCACGGGAGACCAATTTACATCGCTCTTTCAAAGAGCCGGCATGGGCACGATGGGCCAAATGGCCTCCTTCTGTGCAGAGTCCATGAATGGAGGGGAAAGGGCGACCATGTTTACCCAGGCCTCTCACTGGACGGACATCTGTGGACTCGGGACAACTTGCATTTATATAGCGCCTTTAACGTAATATAACGTCCCAAGGCGCTTCACAGGAGCGTTATCACAAACAAAATTTGACACCGAGCCACGAGATATTAGGAAAGCTTGGTAGAAGAGGTAGGTTTTAAAGAGCGTTGAAAAGGAGGAAAGGGGTGGAGGTTGTGAGAGGGAATTCTGGAGGTTAGGGCCCAATGGAGCGACTAAAGAGGCCAGAATTGGAGAAGCAGAGCGATCTGGGAATGTTGTGAGGCTGGAGGAGATGAGAGAGATAGGGATAGTCATTTAAGAGGCAGATTAGGGTATCCCAGGCCACCACTGTGGATACCACTGATCCAGGCCACTGTACGAAGGATGGCTAGTGGGTGTGGAATCTCAGAAACCACAGCTCGATGGGCTCAAACGCGAATCAAGCTTAAAAAAAAAAGTGAATAATTACTTGGGTCGTGAGGTCCAGGCGGCTGCCACTGTTGGTACGTGTTGCCCCAACCTTGAGGAGGATATTGATGCGGGGGAGGCGGACCACCTGCAACAGGACTGTCGGGGAAGAATGGCCGTTAAGACAGTTCACATCACAATTGAAGACCTTCATGTTTCATTAACCTCTCACCTATCCAACACATTCTCACATCTGGCTGAAGGCACCTTCCTTCACACTGGAAGAGCAGAGACGCCTGGGCCCCCAGTTTGCCCAACACCTGCGGGGGTCTGTACAGCTGCCTCTCGACTTGTTTACTGGGCCTTGGGTGCTGCCATTTCCTGACGCGTTGGTCTAGGGCAGAACAGGTGGCACACTTGCCAGCCTCGCTGCGAAGGGAACACCCAGTTGGGAAAAAAATAGCACCCCGTTAAAGCCAATGCGCAAAGCATTATACGCCAGGCAGGATGACCAGGCTGTGAAGCCGTTTGTAGTCCCAACACTTATCAAGGCTCACAGTAGGGGATGAGGAAGTCAATGGCAGTGAGATGACAACTTTGAGAGGGTGGGAGAAGTGACAAGGAAAATATGCTGTCCTTGGACATTGAAAATCGTTATCACAGTGAGATCTCGCAGGGAATTACACCAACCCCGACTTCGGATTAACTGCGCACACGAGCAAAAAGGTGGGCAGCTTTCCGCATTGCCAGACCACCGGCACTGGGATATCATGGCGATGGCACTATAAGGGAGTTAGATATGGTCCTTACGGCTAAAGGGATCAAGGGGTATGGAGAGAAAGCAGGAAAGGAGTACTGAGGCGAATGATCAGCCATGATCTTATTGAATGCTGGTGCAGGCTCGAAGGGCCGAATGGCCTACTCCTGCACCCATTTTCTATGTTTCTATAAACCCCAGCACAAACGCACAGGCAGCTTCCTGCTGATTAATGGCGAGAGATTCACGGACTGGCGTCACTGACCAACACCAGGTGGGCAGGTCAGGCTGCAGGGCTCACTGCCAAGGCTACCCATGCATAACTTTCATGGCAGGAAGGAAGGAACCACATCAAATACCCAGAACACGAGTTGTTTAAAAAAAATAATCCCCAGATCCCTTGATATTGCAAAGCAGAGGTCCTGCTCACTGCCCACCGTTCCATTCATCTGAAGTGATCCAGATTGCGACTGCTGTAAACAGCAAAAAGGTAGTGATGGAGGGGGTGGAAAAAAAAAGAGGCAGTTTACTTACTGGGGAGGAGGAGCTCCGGGGGGTCCTTGGCTGAAGGGTCCTGGCTGGAAAGGTCCCATAGGGCCACCAGGCATTGGGGGACCGACAGGACACAAGGGACCCTGAAAACAGAACATTTGTTGAGTACAGACCCTAGTATACGACTATTCTCATTTTGAAGGGCTGGGTTGAAAGGCTGGCCGAAGAGAAACAACTTTATCCTCTCCCAGCAAACTCAGTGGCAAGGCTCTAGATTTACGGCTCCCAAGTTTCCCCAAACAGGAGGAGCGAGGTACACAGACACTTAATGCACAGACAAACCAGCATCTCCAATCTTTAAAAGCATCTCAACACCTGAAGCTTACAGTTCGACATTAGCAATGCCTTCTACACTCCCTTCTAGCTCTGAACACAAGCAAAGACAGTGATGCACTGTTTAAACTGAGGCTGATGGCCCTGATTGGAGTAGGATGGTTGGTGGCCATTCGGTTCCGCTCTGCTCCAGAGCTGCGCCTAGCGGAAGCTGCAGTCTCCAACAGGCTATGTCCAGGGCCACCCGCGGGGACAGAGAGACCGGGAGCAAGCTGTGCACTCCCTGTCGGAGCAGCACAGGTGGGGAAGGCCAGGCAGACCGAGCAAGCAAGGGATGAAACGTGGCGTCACTCGGAACTCTCCAGTTGAGAACAGTTAGACGCAGGTGCAGAGAAATGATCCACTGACACTCTCAGATCATTGGGCCCATTGGAAGTACATCGGAAGGCCTGAATTGAAACTCCCGAGTCCATCGATGGCAACACCGGTGGCGTTCAAAGACTGGAGTAAGTTACAGATGCTGCAGGGTACCTCCCTCTCTCTGAATAACCAAGTGAAGTGGATACCAGAGCCCAGGATATTACAGACATCACTTCTAAGGATGGGTGCACTTCAAATCTCGGGTGAGGGGATGATGCATTTTAACACACGACAACCCCCCTCTTCGAATTGGGGAGCATGTACAGAATCTCTGTCTGAATTCATTAAGCTTAATACACATAGCAGGAATAATTTACGTTGATTTCTGCAAACTCAAGAGGGCCTGTTTACAGTCAGAGTTTAAAAAAATGATGGAAGCCCTTAAGGCGGAGGTGAAGTTACCTCAATCTTTTCCTCAATGAGCTGCTTGGCATGGTCGATCTGTTGAGGCGAGCCCCGGATGGTGAAGAGTTTGAAGTTGGGATCGCCATTGGGAGGGGGCTGTCTCTGCAACTCCACAAATGCCCCCGTCTGTTGGTTTATTGCCTTCACGTTCTCCCCACCTGCAAAGTTCAAGCAATGGACCTCCGTTCAGCCAGAAACTCCATCACCCAATCAATCACAACACAAAGAACATAAATAGGAGCAGGAGGCGGCCATACGGCCCCTCGAGCCTGCTCCGCCATTTAATACGATCATGGACTCAAGTCCACTTCTCTGCCCGTTCCCCATAACCCCTTATTCCCATAACGGTTAAGAAACTGTCCATCTCTGTCTTAAATTTATTCAATGTCCCAGCTTCCACAGCTCGACAGCCCTCAGAAGAAATTTCTCCTCATCTCAGTTTTAAATGCCCCTTCGTTCTAGTCTCCCCTATCAATGGAAAAATCCTCTCTGCATCCATCTTGTCAAGCCCCCTCAATCTTATACAAGGGGGGAAAAGGACTTCTTTTTACCCAAACTGTCAATTTTAAAGCTTATACATAACCTGCAATGAAATCTGGAAACTCGATCGCAGGGACAGGAATGGGGAAGGGGGAAGCCGGTTGGGTTGGAGATCCACTGATGCAACAAGGCATCGGACGTGAATGCAAAGCACCAGTCCAACAGAGGCAATACACTGAAGTGGAGTCACAATTTAAGTTGTGCAAGGTCAGATCGAGGTTCGATGTCAGGAGGTAGTTCTGCTCCCAGAGAATAGTGGACCTCTGGAACACGCTGCCGCCTCGTGTGGTGGACACTGGTTCTCTGAATTCCTTCAAGCGAGAGCAGAACCTGTTTCTGGCTGGGGCAGATATCACCTCGCACAAAAGGTAGGTACGGCAAGGAATTCAGGGCCGGAGTGATCTCCTGGACTAGTTTCAATCGCCTAGATGGGTCGGAGAGGAATTTCCCAGATCGTTTCCCCAAATTGGCCTGGACTCGTCATTATTTTGCCTCTCCCAGGAGATCCCATGGTTTTGTGGGGTACGGAGCTTGTTTAACGTGTTGCACAAGGTATCACAATTGTGTAAGACAGGCCCAATAGACCAGAGGGTCTTCACCCGTCTGTCATTATTCATATGTTAGCTCCGAGGCTCAACCCCAATTATGGCAGGATGAATAAGGTCAACCAGGGCGGCTACAAACAGCCACATCGCACATCATCACCCCTCGCCCCCCCACCCCACCCCCCGGGTTAGCGGCAGGGAAGAATCCAGTCCTCCCACTGTGATCGCTATCCAACAATCCAGTCAAGTGAATGCTGGGCAAGGGCAGACTCCAACTGGGTAGGGGTACACCACACAGTTGGCCAGCCTCCTGACACGCAGAGAAAATAATGGGATAAAATCAAACCAGTAACTTGAGCGACAAACCACACCGGTGGGGTGGGGTGCGGGGAAGGGGGAGGGGGGGGGGGGGGAACAGCACAGATACACCCACAAATATAATGCACGCAGTAAAAGATGTCAAGACATAAACAGCCACTGCCTCAATAACTTACCTCTGCCGATAACCAAGCCACACTTGTGGCTGGGGACCGAGAAAGCCATCTCTCCTCCAGGAGGCCCCATCCCCCACGAGCCTTGTCCCCTTCCCCTTCCTCGGCCGGGACCAGGCATTCCTGGCCCTGGGGGACCGGGTGGACCAGCCTGCACAAGCACACACACAGTTTACAACACAGCAAGTCAGCGAATGCATCAACGTCCAGACCCACCCGTGAGAATTCAGATCCACCGGGAGCAGCTACTCCCCCCCCGAGCAGGAAGCTGCTGGTTCGAGAGCTCGGCTGTGAAACTGAACATAAAAAGCTGTTTGCTGCTCCCACTGCAGCACAATCCAACTCTTCACACAAGCAGCAAACCTAAAATGGATTGAACTTGGGAGACAACTGTTCTCCACCCAGAGTTATCGGTGCTTTCCACAGGCCTGTGCACCTGAAACGGTGCCCAACAGCAGCTGGATCTCAGATTGTTGATTGTTTCCGTGTGAATAGACTCGTTCTAGGAGCAGGAAGCCACCATTTGGCCCCTCTCCGCCATTCAATCAGATCATGATCACCACCCGCCCCTGATCCACGTCCCTCTACACCCTTAAACTTACAATAAATAGATCTCAGTCATGGAACGGTTGAAGTGTCCCAGCATGCACAGCCTTTTTTGGGGGGAGGGGGGAAGAGAATTGCAGATTTGCACTGCCCTCATCGCCTCCCTCTGCCTGTTTCCCCAGGCTTTCCGTCCAATAATAATTGGGGGTGAGGAGAGTGAGAGAGAGAAAGAGTGAGAGTGAGAAAGAGTGAGAGAAAGAGTGAGAGAAAGAGTGAGAGAAGAGAGAGAAAGAGTGAGAGAGAGAGAAAGAGTGAGAGAGAGAGAAAGAGTGAGAGAGAGAAAGTGAGAGAGAGAAAGAAAGAGTGAGAGAGAGAAAAAGAGAGAGAGAGAGAGAAAAAGAGAGAGAGAGTGAGAGAGAAAGAGTAAGTGTCCAACTGGTGCGATGAATTCATCTTTTCCTAGCTGCCAAAAAGCATCCAAGTTTTCGCAGTGGGGGGGGGCACAGCTGGTGAATTTGCTGGGCAGAATGGTACTAAACGACACACGGCATATTTAGTTGTTGGGTCTGGTGGGGGGGGGGGGGGGGGGAGGGGGGTGGGTGAAGAGAGAAGAACAGACACTACAACTGGCCCTCAGTGCAGAATCAGATCAGGCACATGTCCCTTTCATACCACTTGCCAGGACACTGTTGGAAAATGCACAGGAAGGAGAGATGCCAACAGCCAGCGAGGGAACGGATCCAACACGAGTCAGGGCCTTCACAGGAGGGGAGGACATGGGAGGGGGCAAAGCAAGCTGTGGGCGTGTCACTCCACGCTAAATACACCCGACCTCTTGCATGGAAGGATGGAGGGACACCTGGAAATAGTCATTGGATGGCTGCACAAGTCACCCATGGTTCACACAAAAAACAAACATGTTTAAGCATGCATTTTAGCATCACCTTGCACGGTCAAACAAAAAGCAAAATACTAGAAATCTGAAATAGGCACAGAAAATGCTGACAACTCTCGGGTCAGTCAGCATGTGTGGAGAGAGTACGGTTAATGCTTCAGGGTGACAAAAGGTCCATTGATCCAAAACGTTAACCTCCCTTCCTCTCCACAGATACTGCCTGAGCTGCCGAGTATTTCCAAGCTAGTGTTTATCACCTTGCATGGTGTGGGGATGGTGAAAGATGCATTACGACAACAGATTACTGAACTCTTCACCTTTCAACACAAGCTCAGACCATCCTCAAACCAGCAAACTCAACAACAATGCATCTTGACTTGTGCTTTATTAATCCCAAAATATTTGCTATTCATTCAGATTTTGCTCAAATTGTATATGGGTTTACTTTACTTAAACAGCCAAAGATTTGTACTCTTATTCACCATTCAACAGCTGATTATTAGCTAGTTTTCTATTTATTTTTGGGGTGCTGAAGAGGTGAGGGAGCCTGACCTCAAAAACACTCCTCACACCAGTCATAATTGTCCCCACACATATCCTTCTCACCAGTCAACAAGGTTGCCACTTTCTTCAAGTGATTCCTGAACTGAAACCATCACATCCACGTGGAACACAAGTGGACAGACAACTCTCGCCCCGTTTCTCAGAGCTGGATTCCGGTCCAGATCTCAGGACTTTGTGGGGCGTGCTGCCACCTGTATTACTCAACACGTCGACACCCCACCCCCCCCAAAATGCCAGGCAGCCCCCGTCCAGTTGCCTGGCCGATTAGATTTTAACTGCAGAATGGTATACATTTACGAATGTACATGCGTAAAGGATGAAACATGCACAAAGGAGCAGCTTGTACAGCAGGTTTCACAGCACTGAGTTCACTGCAACGATCCTCTGCAATCCCAGGGCGATTTCCCAAAGTTTCGGACTGCAGATCGAGTTTGCAGCACTCACTCCTGATCCCAGTCGCGGCGCAGCACGGCACTGCGGCTTCCAGTGCCTGCACGGACGCTGGATCAAGCAGGGGCTCTCTGCTGTGATGCCTCCCCCTCCTTTTCAAAAACAGGCAAATAACTAGAGGCCACCACTATCCACGGAACACTCGCCTCCTTCGGGAGTGGAGAGGGAAGGGGGAGAAAATCAGTAAGGAAGAAAGCGAGAACAAAAGTCCACTCCATACCCGCACGTTCTGCAGAAGGTCAGTAATTATTTGTGCGGCATGCTGGCATCTCTCTGGAGGCCCCATTACATGCGCTATCTTATCTGGCGTAGACCCATCATCTACGGGATGAAAAAAGGAAAAAGGACTTTATTGAAAGATGAAAGTTAGCAGTTCCAGAGCAGCTGCAGCGTGCATTACAGAAATCTAGTCCAAAGGGAAGACAGCACCTGAAACAAGGAATCCAATTTTGCAAAAAATTAAAAACAAATATTTACTTCCAGACAGCAAGGGGATGTCGAGTGCTGATGTTGTCACGTATACCCTCATTACTGGCCAGAGATTTAATTTCAACCCATGAGTGCAATGTTCATCACGCCACATCAACTTTGCGCAGACCAGACCATAAACATCATGGTTTGGGCTTTTTTTTTGGGGGGGGGGGTGGGGGGGTCCATTAAATCTCTCCACACGTCATTCCTGGCCGAGGGGGGCAATCTGTTCCCGGATAGTGATCGAACTAGCCACAAGCTGCGGAAGAGCACCCGCAAACCCCAACGCCCGCCCTCTGCCCCCGTTTACGATCCGCGGCGCAGGCGAGATGGGAACAAGCCTGCGGCCATGAAGAGGAAACTCGCTGGGCCCGACTGCTGGATTTACTCTGCAACCAACAGCTTCGGGATCAACGGCTTAAAAACACAAGGCACAGCAAAACTCGCAGTAAAAACCAGGAAGGCTTCTTGTTAAATTGAAGACATCTGCTGATGATTAACCTTCAGCTCCCAGTCATGAAGCTGGGGGAAGGGAAGAAAGCAAAAAAAAAATATATATATATATATTATATAAATATAATATATATATAAAAGCATGCCACCAGACAAGAAAATAACAGGAAGCAGTTGCACCTTCGGGTGCTCTTGATCAGCCCAAAGCATCGACATGGAATACGAGTGGGGAAGTTGGATACATTGCTGTGCCTCCGTGCAGCACGATCTACCAGGCAGCGCTGCAGCCGGGAATTCTGCCTTGGATCCAGCAGCTCTCATGGCAGTGCACCAGGGAGCTCGCAGCGTGCTGGACCAACAGAAAGATTTACTCTGGGTGCCAATGTGTGGGGGGGGGGGGGGGGAGGGGGGCCCCTGAGTGATTTTGCAAAGGTTGCTCGCTCCAATCGACTACCTCATGCGACACGTGACATTTCACGTTGGAGTGGACTCCAGCCACACCGTGCTGCTTCGCGCAATCAGGGGAAACTGCGCACTGCGCACCCTGGGATCCACGCTTTGCTTGTGCGCCGGACACGCAATGCATGCACTGGGAGGGACTGACCTGGTTTGAACTGTATTCGCACTCCTGCATCATTCTGGATTTTCTTGATCATTTCTCCACTTCGTCCGATCACAATTCCTACCGAATGCCGTGGCACTGGTATCTGGAGTTTAAAAGACTGTACATAAAGGTCACAACGCCCGTCTATATATCAACAGTCTCTCATCTGCACGCAGCACCCATCAACATTTGCCCCCACAAATCCAGAAGTCAACATTTAGAATGGAAACTGCCCATGTAAACTGGTCCTGATGTGCACACCTTCCCCCACTGGAGACCCCGGGGATCACACAAGGTGCCAACTAACCACAACGAAAATTGCAATCTGCAACTCTTTGTTGTTGATTAATTCTCCATTTAGCCTTCAGATGGGAATTGTACAACATTAGCCGCAAAGCAAAAAGAAATCCCAATTCCACCCAAAAAATCAAATATAAAATGGAAGAGGAAAGCTCAACGAGCCCTCACTGACACAGGCTGCGGACAGTCACACTGACGGAGCTCACACCTCCCAGGCTACACACAAGGTCAGTTCAAATGGGGGAGGAAGGAGAAAGCAGCTCAGACGCATGGTCTGACATGCTCCAAAATAGAAAGGCAGAACCAGCTCAATATGTTTAACGGTTCATCTAATCTCCTCCGTCAATGCACCAAGGCTTAAATAAGTTATTCAGTAACTTATGCTCGTTTTCGTTAAACCTCCTCTACTGCACCACTGCAATCCGACCAGGCTAGGTCCTGTGGGGTTTCAGAGAGCAGGACTAAAGCAGCATGGGCCAGCAGGCAGTATCAAGGCACGAGTAGTCAGATTTCAGGGACACCGATCGCAGCTGGGCCGCTGTGGCTGAGGGAGGGGGGAAAGGAATGCACCACCAGGGGGTGAAGGCTCAGAACATCTGGGGAGGGAGGGAGGGCAAGGAACAAAACAAAAAACCCAAGGAATATTCCTTCTATTTACAAAAGCACTTTATGTCGAGGAAACCATTATATCCGTTATAATGAAGCGGACACATACAGATGTAAAAAACCTGAATTGCTCCGAAGGCAGTGAATGTGAGGAGAGGGAAAGCTTCTGTTCATTCATATGCAAATCCCAACTGAACAAGGCCACGTGTGTGGATTAGGCCACTCAACACTGAAGCTGGGTAGCCCCTGGACAATTGCACACAGAATCTGCAACTTCCAGCACTGCCAAGCCTTCATCAACTGGTCAGCAGAATCAACAAAGGGCACAGAAGATAAACATGTGCTCTATGTTATATAAATAGAATATGCAGCACGGAAACAGGCCATTCGGCCCTCAAGCCTGCTCCACCATTCAATAAGATCATGGCTGATCTTCTACCAACTCCACTTTCCTGCACTGTCCCCAAATCCCTTAATATCCAAAAATCTATCCATCTGTGTCTTGAATATACTCAACGACTGAGACTCCACAGCCCTCTGAATCCAAAGATTCACCACCCTCTGAGTGAAGAAATTTCTCCCATTCTCAGCCCTAAATGGCCAACCCCTTATCCTGAGACTGTGACCCCTGGTTCTAGACTCCCCAGCCCGGGGGAAACATCCTCCCTGCATCTACCCTGTCAAGCCCTGTAAGAATTCTGTATGTTTCAAAGAGATCACCTCTCATTCTTCTAAACTCGAGAATATAGGCCTAGTCTGCTCAATCTCTCCTCATAGGACACTCCCCCTATCTCAGGAATCAGTCTGGTGAACCTTCGTTCTGGTGGAAATCTCTGCCCCAGAGGGCTATGGCAAGTATATCCTTCCTTTAGGAAGGAGAAAATAAGCCAGTGCTTCAGCTTTCCAGCACTGCCCCAGTGACTGTGCTCTGCAGAGCGTAGACAGGCAAGGATAGCTTTGGGCTCAGCTGCCGTGAGTGACCTCCATGACTGAACAGGCTGCCAGAAGTGTCTCAGGGAGATTTGATCAAGGTCCTGGCACCCATTAAACCGCACCCCAGCAAGAGTGAGCTATCTTGAGAGAGGGAGGGAGAAATGCTCCAAGAGTTGGGAATCGGGAAAAGGATGTGCACACACCCATTTTTACAAAATTACAGCAAAGTCACTTTGCTACACACCGTTTCAGGCACTTGGCTTCCTTCAGAAACCAGAATAGAAACTCGTCAGCTGATCAATTGTGGAAGCCCCACTGAATTTAGTAAAAATTAAATACTTCCAAAAGAATTCAAGTGAACAAAGAAAAATAAAGATTGACACTTACATCTAATCCACCAACTCCACCAGCTCCGCCCCGGTTGCCGAACTCATTCCTGTCCCCAAATCCTCCCTGGTCACGATCGTGCAGGATCTCCATCACCATGTCTCGTGCTTGCTGCAATAACATAAGCAAAGAAAGTTAACCCGATAATGTAACAAGACACTGCAATTCAAAGCAGAAGATGCACACTGCTAACGACAGCTGGACCCCAGAACTGGGCGGCACAGGGAGATTACTGAATCATTCTTTCACCTCCGATTTATTCATATTAGCCCAAACGTATCAAAAGAAACGCTTTGATAAATGTTGGCAACTTCGAGCTGCGTTAAACATCCTTGTGCTCATACCCAATGTTCCCTGCAATTTCTTTTGGGCCGTGTGGGGGGGCCCTTTAACAGGCTGTGCAGCCCATTCAAAGGTCAGTGTGCACGCGGTTTTCTCAATGTAAAAGCCATCTCCCCTGGAGCGCTGTGCGAGCGTGCAGCTTTACGGAAACATTGCTCAGATCTCCCGACTGTGCCGCTCACCACGCGAGCACGCACGTCAGTGAGCTGTGACCTGAAGATTCTGCAACCACCGCTTCGATTTTGTTGAACCCTCCAGTGACCCTGGACGCTTACAAGCCAGTGGTGGTTGGACAGTGAGTCGCTGGTGTCAGGCAGCTACTCGGGCAAAGACTTCATTTTTAAAACTTGCCTTTGCAGAGCGCCTTCAACATAGAAAAAAGCCCCAGGAGGCGGGATCAGACAAAAAATAGACGGCAAGCCAAAGTTCGATCGATGGAGAGAATTGTAATAAAGATCTTAAAAGGAGGAAAGGGAAGTGGAGAGGCAGAGAGGTTGAGGGAAGGGCTTCAAGAGCGAGCTGTGCAGGCTGCTGATGGCACAGCCGCCAATGATGGTGCCAACAGGAGAGGAGCTGCACAGTGGCGAGAGCAGGGAGCTGGTTGTGTAGTTAGGTGGACAGCAGTTTAGTGCTAATAGAGTTAAGGGAAAAGATGGTGTGTCTCAGGGCATGGGGGGGAAATGGCAGAGACACTAGAGAAGGTTGAGTATCCGGGCTGCAGGGGAGGTTTGGTTGGGTGGAAGAGGGAAAGCAGCAGGGACAGCTGGTCTCAATCTTCACTGACAGAAGAACACAAGCTTCTCCCGCTTGGTCAAGGTCGGGGGGCCTAGGGGTTTAAACGGACAGTTGGTCTTGGAGAAAGCAACCAGGGATAGATCTTTGCTCTCCAAGGTGACCCTGGAGCAGTGGGTGGGGGCTGGCAGTGGAAAGTGAGGCCCGAGTATATGCTTGATGTGGACCAGCCAGATCTGGGGAAGGATGGGAAAACCAGTCATGTCTTCGATTCATTTGTATCTGCCCTTTTTGGACTTGAGAGGCTGACGATGGGGCCATGCCATGGGGAACGGCCAGGATTTGGGGGGGGGGGGGGGGGTGGGGGGGTGGGGGGGAAAGAGTAAAGGTTTGGTAGGGGATGGCCTTAGATTCCCCCCAAGGAATACCTAGGGAAGAATTAGGAGAGCAAGATATTCTATGTGACCCGTTAGTAGTAGAGGTGGCTATTGACACGAGGCATGCTGCAAGAGGGGCAGGAGGCAGATAAGAGGTGGTGATAATCTACAATTTGAATTCAGAGATACAAGCAAGCTCATACCTGTACTTTAAAAGGATCACCGATAATTCGGAGCGGTTTATCTACATTAGCATTTTGTGAACCATCTTGGATTAAAATCATCTTCACTCCAGCACGCTCCTGTTTACAAAAGAAATGACAGATCCTTTAGAATGAGGGAAGGAAAAATAATACGAGTCAGCTCCCCGTCCATAAAACGTGGAACGCAAACTATCACGTCGAAAAAACGGCAGACTCCAAAGTTAATCACAAATTTCTCTAGTTGCACTTCAAGCAGCAGGTTACAGACTAATAAAACATATTCTACAATGTCAGCACCATTTTTCTTCAGTAATTCAGTGCCTTCCCACAATTAATAATTAATAAAGTGCAGCATAACCCCATGTCCTATCATGCACCACACTGTCTGCAAACCAGAGATATCATAGCCATTTGTTCAAAAAATGGTTTTTGCTAAAATATATGTTGTTAGAAAACAGACAATTAATCTGCTAAATTTAAGACTGCATTGATGGTTAGAACGAGTGGTTTGCTCGAGCACAATATAGGACTGGAGATGGGATCATCTAGCTGCATGCTCCCATTACTGACCAAACCCCCTCAAACTTTTCACTAGCTACTTAATCCAACTCACTCTCTTTCGAGCTGGCCAGCCTTCTGTGGCAGCCCTTTCCATACATTCACCGCCCGCTGTGTAAAGTAGTTAAATCTGAACTGTATTTTCACCCACCCTCCCTCCACATTTGGGACAGAGGCTTCTTGTAGAATCTGTGACCACGTTAAACAGACCAACATTTCCCTATACCTTTCAGAATCTACAAGTTAAACACCCTGCCTCCCACAACCACCACAAATGTCAATAATTGGTGATTTGCTGTGTAAATATCAGAGGTCCATGGGGCAGCTGAGCTCCTGGCTTCTGCAGTCACAATTCATTCAAACAAACCACTTGCCTTAACTGGTTTTCAGGTTTTGGACTTTAGAAACATAGAAAATAGGTGCAGTAGACCATTCGGCCCTTTTGAGCCTGCACCACCATTCAAGATCATGGCTGCTAATGCAACTTCAGTACCTCTTTCCTGCTTTCTCTCCATACCCCTTGATCCCTTTAGCCGTAAGGGCCACATCTAACTCCCTTTTGAATATAATTAGCTGAATGGAACGAGGTGTGAAAGACGACAAACTTAGTGATCATAACCATGTTCCTGTTTGAATGGACACCAAGGTTACCCACAGTTAGGGCCACAAGCCATTCTACCTGGGAACTTGGATTTAATCTATTGACTAAAGTTAACCTTTAGACTGGCTTCAATGAGACAGACCATCTGGATTTTTGACCCATTATGCTCCCTTTTGCTCTCCCCCCTTGTACCTGAAGTTGTTTGATGGTCTCTCCTCCCTTTCCGATAATGAGTCCAGCCTTCCCTGCTGGAATCACGATCTCCTGAATGGATCCATTTTGGCCGTTTGTCGTATCGTGGGGCTGGCCGGGAGGTCCACCTCGGCCCCGGGACACGATCTCGTCCAGCAGCATTTTCGCTGTCCTGAAAATACAACGCACACAAATGCAAATCGCATCACAAGCACTGTTTTTATTTCCGGCCAACATTTCCTCACTCTACATTACAAAGGAAGCTGGAAGTTTAAAGCAACCCATCCATGGATATTTACATAGAAATTAGGTGCAGTAGGCCATTCGGCCCTTCGAGTCTGCGCCACCATTCAATAAGATCATGGCTGATCATTCACCTCAGTACCCCTTTCCTGCTTTCTCGCCATACCCCTTGATCCCTTTAGCCGTAAGGGCCATATCTAACTCCCTCTTGAATACGTCCAATGAACTGGCCTCAACAACTCTCTGCGGTAGGGAATTCCACAGGTTAACAACTCTAAGTGAAGAAGTTTCTCCTCATCTCAGTCCGAAATGGCTTACCCCTTATCCTTAGACTATGTCCGCTGGTTCTGGACTTCCCCAACATCGGGAACAGTATTCTGCTTGATCCCATCATACAATAGGTGGCACGAGGCAACATATTGACTTCTGCTCCAATCCCAACCGTTGGGGAGCTCCAATCAGGGTTCCCGATGACTTTGAACCGTACTGAAACTAAGCGAGACAGGTTTTCTCTGCAGCCATCCAAACAGGGCTCGGATATTCCAGTCCTGGAATGTAGGCTTTGCAGGAAAAGTGACGACCATAACACTTGAGACAAGCTCTCGAAGATTTCCATTTGTGTTCCAGACCGTGGAGAGTGGACTAATCACCAAAATGCTTGGTGAATCCAACATGCCACAGGAGAGACGAACAAATATAGCTTCTCGGAGCCACCTATGAATGTACACTCCCGAGGGTGTTCTCATCTTTCGCCCTCCAGCCTTCACCCCCTTGCTATTTCAGCCACTGTTAAAGACCAAAGCATTCTACTGAAGACTAGGATTTAAAAAGGAAAACAGATACTCTCATCGATACAACTCTCACCAGTTCATCAATACAACTCGATTAAGACAAGGCGGCCTTGGGAAGGGAACTCCAAATTGCTCAACCAAACCATGAGAACCGACTGGCCAATTGTACTACTTTGAATGAATACGGTCTAAACCCAACACAACATGCTACTCAATATAAAGGTGAGAGACATGGACAGAGGCACTGCCTCATTACCAGATACTGGCTTACTACACTACCGTCCAGCCCATCATTGTCGGCAGTAACTGGGACATTTGTACTTACTGAATTGACTCTGAATTCCCAGTCAATGAGACGCATCGTTCTGGCATACCTCCACTTTCTGGGAGAAAACAATGTTGAGTTAGGTGTATTTAAAGAGCAAGTTCCCAACACAAACATGATTCAGGACCTCAAGGAAGAAAAACAAAATGAACAGCCCCTCAAGACGTTTTCACTCAAATAATTTACTGGAACAAATTCTGCTAGTTTGCTGTGCGTGCAACAGTATAAACCTCCATAACCACAAGATTGAAAAGTAGAACAAGGCCTTTTTGCAGCCAGACAAAAGTCATTAATTTTACAAGATTAATATTTCTCCACAATAACACCAGAAATAATGTAGCACTTCCATTGTTAAACAGGAAGATGTTTTAAGAGTGGAGCATGAAACAGTTAAAGGCCAACAAAAACCATCGTTCTTCCTGGAGTATATCAGATTACATCGGATATACGGCACAGAAACAGGCCATTCGGCCCAACCAGTCCATGCCGGCGTTTATGCTCCACTCGAGCCTCCTCCTGTCTTTCCTCATCTAAATCTATCAGCATAACCCTCTATTCCCTTCTCCCCCATATACTTGTCCAGCCTCCGCTAAATACATCGATACTATTCGCCTCAACCACTCCCTGTGGCAGCGAGTTCCACATTCTCACCCCTCTCTGGGTAAAGAAGTTTCTCCTGAATTCCCTATTGGATTTCTTGATGACTATCTTATATTGATGGCCTCTAGTTATGCTCTTCCCCACAAACACTCTCCGTATCCACTCTATCAAAACCATTCATCATTTTAAAAGACCTCAATTAGGTCACTCCTCAGCCTTCTCTTTTCAAGAGGATAGAGACCCAGCCTGTTCATCCTTTCCTGTACGAGAAACTTAATACCTCATCAGGACTTCCGATGGAGTGAAGCTATATTTTCGGAGAGGTAGCAGCTGATCTGTGCTCTGCTTCGAAAGATGTACCAACCATCCCACACTTTCAACCAGCAGCACCACCTTTGGGGGCGGGGGTGGAATCGATCACATTTTTGCTGTGACCATACTGGGATCCAGATTGACTTAAAAAAAAACGGTTGCAAACACACAACTAAAGAGTGTTATACTGCGAGCTAAAATCATCAATTCAGAAAAAAGGGGACGCTACAATGGGAAAGCGTGCATGTTATGCCACAAATTAAAGAGTGCAAAATGCAGTTGTACTCACCATCACAATTTGGCCCTAGGGAAGGAAGAAAACAAAAAAAGAAAATCACAATTTATTTCGATTTGTATCAACACAAGCTGTTGGGACCAGATCTTTTTTAAGGCATGTCAGCGATGGCCGCAAGCACAAAACGCAGTGAGGAGCCCGGCCAAGTAACTGCCCTGCGACTCGGGTCACCAAACCGTCTCCACCCCGGCACCCTGCCACGTGAATCAGGCCCGAGTGGGATTGACGAGTTTCCCTTTGTCCCCCCTCACAATTCTCAAGGAATGTTCCTTCTGTTAAAGGACAGGAGGCTGTGGGGTGGGGGGGAACCATGCTTACTTCTGCGGAAGTAAAGAGCAGGGTGACGGTGGAGTCTTGGCTTCGGACATTGCTTTCTCAGTTTGTGATCGAATTACAGTATCGGGGATCCAATGTCAACGGAGACGGACATCTCCACCGCTCAAGTTTTATTTTGGAAGAATGTTTCTTTGATTATCAGCCATGTTTCATCGGGGACATGGCTGATAAGCTTGCTGGTATCTCATCCAAGTGATCGCTTTTCACAAAACCACGGCGGTAAGTATTGGTGGGTTAGTTGACCGTCGAAGGCGCAATTGGGCCAAATTGTGTCCTTGCTGGACATCTGTTCCAAAGCAAAAAACACGGGATAGCTGTCAAGAACTGGAACCCTGGCCGACCACCTCCCGTGCTTTAATGAGATGCCGAGTTTGACTGGTGCACGAGCTGCTGCCCAAGCTCAACGAGCTTACTCAGCAGGGCACACGAGTCGAACCTGGAACCTGCTGCTCTATGGGGCCGAGCTGGATCCACCAAGCCCTCGGGAAAACCCCAAATGACGGTGATTTAATCCAAGCAGTTCTGCATTTGTATTTTCTTGGTTCATATTCATCAATTCAACTGGCAAGAATGCCACACCCAGAAATTACACAACAGGCCCGAGAATTCACATCTCACCCCTGAAAATGGGTTCACTGCAACTTGCAACAATGCACGTGGTCGCAATACACTTTTAAATGTCACAGAAACACTGCAGGGTAGAGCGTCAAAGTTGGAACTCAAGTAAAACAAAAAAAACAAGTTAAAAGCTTACAATACCTGGAGCAATCTGCACTTTGCACCCAGACTCTTGCTGTATTCGGTTTATCTGTTCCCCACCTCTGCCTATAACTAAAATAAACCCACATTTCACAAATCGGGCAGGAGTACACATCAGCAGGTGGCAACAGATCAGACATCCCAGTACAGCACACGGGTACACGGAGCACCTTCCACACGCTCACTAGTACAGAGCAGTGCATTAGTGGCAGCTTTCAAAATCCGACCAGCTTGCTACAGTCTAAAACTACCAAATAAAATTAACTGAACATGCGTGTTACAAATAAAACACAAGTCAAACACCAATATCTATTCTAGTGTAGCCAGAGCCCCCAAAGTATTCCACCCCCACCGTTAGACAGCAAACAGCCACACCCCTCACACACACACACACACAGGAAAATCTCCACCATCTCCCATCCAATATTCTCTCCTTACCCCACATCTCCTGAAGGCAACGCATGCCCTTGTACGGGTTCCACAGATGGCGGGAGGCCTCCAGCATCTTGCCCAAGTGACCATTCTGCATCAGTGAGACTGGAAGGGTGAGTGTTGAGGGATTTGGGGGGGGGGGGGGGGGGGCGAAGAGAGGCTGATGCAACTACATAGTTAGATACCACCTGCACGCTCAAAGCACTTCTGGGAGAGTTTGGACAGCAATCAGAGATCAAAAGCCTGACAAATACCCCCTCACAAACTTGCGGGCGCTCGGAGGGATTAGTAGCTCGCTCTGCACAGGGTCGGCTCAACTGGGACCTCTCACTTTGGAAGAAAACGTACAAAATGGGGCCCGATACTCCAAACCAACAACACAGCCAAGTTACGGGTTTAAACATAGACCAATACTACCACCTGCTGATTCAACTAAATATTGAAGCCTGCGGTTACTGGGGCTTCCGTTACACTGGGAACGAGTGCTCACTCACCTACCTGTCCATAGCTTGCCCCCCTCCCACTGTGGCTGCAGAGGCAGCATTCCAATAAATATGGGGCCGAGCTGGATGCACCAAGCCCTCAGGCAAACCCCAAATGAAGGTGAACCCACAGAAACTCAGGGACAACATCTCACAGCTATCGAGTGTTTTTCTGCAGAACAGGTGGTGAAATTAGAATGCTCCGGGGAAAGGCCATGGTGTAAGCCACACCATGGTTACCACTGCTCCCTTTTAAGCTGCGCAGCGCTTCAGGGGTCCCGTGAGCCGGCTTTTAGATTGGAAAAAAAAACGCGCATGCGCAGACTTTTGAATGGGCTGCGCGGCCGGAAAAATATTATAGGGAACATTGCATGGCACACTAATATATATATATATATAATGCATACTTTAAAAGTCAAACAAGTTTAAATGTACCGCCCTTTTTAAACATTAAACACTGTATACCTCACGTCTCAAGGTACTGCAGCATCTCCACTGCTCCCAATGTTAATATAGTGAAGCTGAAAGCTACAGGTGAGCTCGCTAGAGTCCAGTATTCTCCAATCTCAGTAAGATAGCCCCTTCAGTGGGAAACTCGAGCACTATTGCATGATGAGAACTGTCATCAAATGCATGAAAAGGCCAAATTAGAGTGCAGTGACCCCACCTCAACCCCACTTCCAACTACATCCCCTCAATAGCTCAGTTGGTAAAGCCAGCATATAACACGCTCGATGCCAAGTCCAATGCATTGAGTCAGCCGATCCCAGCTGGGTGCTAGTCAGGACATTACAATTCACCTCCGCCCTCCCCAGGCTCAGGAAACTTGGTCCAAGCTCCTAATCGCTAGCCAGTGGTCCCTATCGAATTGTGCACGTGTCTGGGAATGGAGTCAGGACAGGAGCTGTCTGGTCTCACGTGAAGGAAGTTCACTTGGGCGAGGTACTGGAGTTGATGCCTTCAGGGGTACAGGGAGGATTAAACTGGAGAAAAAAAAAATGTAAACTCCACTTGTACATTAGCCCATCGTAAACTCACCGAGACCAACCATCCCATCTGGCACTCTGTAATCCTCTGTGAGGGTCGCCCTGGAAAAGAAGGTAGATTTCAGTGCACGGAGACAAGGGCGAGCGCAAATCTAACAGAAGCGTCTTCCTTTTAAGCTCAGTGCCAATGTTTAAAAATCTTCGTGTGGTCAACTGCACTGCACAAGTTGTTTCACGTGTACACATTACAGTTGTAGGCAGTCATTTACATCCAGAAATTACTAAAACAAAGAAAAGGATGGTACCAAAGGATGAAAATGCTGTCCTTATGTCACAATACTGATGTGGCAAACAGTTTTAGAATGGTGCCCAGCTACCTGGAGAATGTTGAGTTAAGAATACACGCGTCAACAGGATAAACAGGACACAATATCCCTCTGCTCGGCACCCTGGATCAGCTTACACATGCAGCCTAAAGGGTAGTCCCAAGGTTCTCAGATTCCATACGTATCTCATTTCATATCCCAGAGAAATGCTTCTTGGGCTCGTATGAAGCTCATTTCCGTCCCCAAATATATCCCCTTGGGACCAGCAGCAAATACAGAACGAGTCAAGATAAATAATTTGATAAAGCAACACTACTAAATATTCAGCTTGGACATAAGCAGATCCGGTGTCCCAGTATTTTCTCTCTCCTCCCACTGCTCCCGTTCACTCAAACAGCTCTCGAGACAAGGTGGAAGCAACCAGTCTGCTATGTGGGTGAGCTCAAGTGGCAAAACACCCACACAAAGCAGGTTTGCCTATTTTTAGCACCACACGTCCACTTCACCTTCCGCAGCTCGAGTGACTCAATGAGATTCAGACTGGAGGTGGAAAGAGGAGTGAATCAGCCAGAAGTGTGCTGACAGAAGATTGAAAGAAAACAGGGAAAGCCTTTACAACCGTCTTCAACAGCATATATGCCACCATTACTACTGCGAAGTCCAACAATAAATACGAGAGCTGGTATTTTATAGGCCCCAATTGTCAAAGGCAAACGATACATACTAATGCACACCTAAAGCTGCTTGCACAGACCCAACACCCTCAAAAGGGAATCTTCAGTTCAGGACAAACGGGGTCTGGCAAAAAGTTCGAAAGGCTGAAAAGTATCAACGTTTAATCTGCTGCCTTCTGATTCGAAAGCTTGAACGAGAAGCCTGACTGACGCTGTGCAGCAGTCTGACAATAACACATCCCTCCAGCAACTGAAAGCATTTAACCCAAGAAAAAGTGTGCCAGACTTCAGCTTACAAAAGGAAAAAATATCAGGCCTTGCTCGATGTGGGACAAAATTTGGAGGAGGAGGGAGGGGCTGAAATTTTGCAACTCTACATTTTGAACCTAGTTTCAGATAATAAAATCCTTTGCCGCTAAGAAAGAGTACTTGAATTCAAGTTTAGCGAAAGACAATGCACCCAACACGTGGTGGTGAGCACTTTCTAAATGTCATGTGCAATAACAATGCTGGTATTAGGAGCAACAGTTCAAGGATAATAAAATTTAGCATACATGTTAAAGGGATGGTGGTCTTCCGGTCTGTAAAACAAAAACACAACAGGTCACCACCACAGAACAAATGCCCCCTCCCCATCAGTGCCAATAACCTCCAAGTCCCCATTCGGGCAAGGTGACACTCAATCTTTTAACACAGAACGAAATGACACAAAAGCACACATCCTACAACTGGATCCTGAATCGACAGATCATGCTGCACTCTGCCTCCTGCTGAAAAAGAGCATCCCAAACCAGGGGGGACAGGAACAAAAGCTGCGCACTCGTCTTTTTAAGGTCAGCAACCTTATCTCTTGACAAGTGCGGCTCTCCCAATGGTTCCGTGCAGAGCAGCAAGGTGCACGGTTTTCACGGAGTTAACTAAACCTGGCCACGGTTGGGGCAAGGATACAATTGCCCACGTGCACAGGGATGGGGGTAGGAGAACGGATCAGAGACCCCATTATCCTGATCCCTATCCAGCAGCTCTGACTTGTGAAGTGCATGTCAGGACAGGACAGGACCAGGCATGGCTGGCATGTGGTTGACTAGCCTGTAGACACTCCTCAGGGCTAACATGTATGAAGTGGCCAACTGGGTGAGGTATCAGAGCACATCCAACAGCTGGAGATACACACCCCAGGTGGAGGCTCAAGAAAATTGTGATAGAAAATTGAAACTGAAAAAAAGGCTATTTAGGAAGGAAATTTAAATATGTGGTACTATTTTGGTCAGTGATTTAAATCGCACTTTGTAGCTTTCCGCTGCCACTCCCTTCATAGAACTGGAAGGATCTCCCTTGAGGTCCACATATTCAGCCTTAAGCAAACATGCCGTGATCACAGTGACAACATTAGAGGATCACAACTCAGAACCGAACTGAAAATGCCATGTTGATTAACACAAGGACCCTACAATAGCCACTACAGAACACGGAAACAATACAAACTGGAGAATTGCAACTAGAAGTGATTCATCATCATCATAGGCAGTCCCTCGAGTCAAGGATGACTCGCTTCCACGCTAAAAAGTGCATAGGTGTTTCAATGAAGGACCGAATATTCCAGGTCCCGAACTAAATGTTGAAGGGTGGAAGATGCCTGTGCATGGATTTTTTTTAATAAAATGCAGTGGCCGTTGCATACTCGAAAGTGATTCAAGCTGAATGGCAGTATCTCCCAATTGTGCTACATGTAAACTGCTAGGATATTCCAAAGCAGCGTATTGTGGTGAGTTATGGATCAAAACGATGATTATGAAAGCTCTGCATTGTGTCCCCACCACCCCACTTGCACAAACTATGGCCAACCCAAGACCTCTGCCACAACCATCCCAATGGGCAGAAAGGAAGTACACAAGACAATCCCAAGATCACTCTCCCTGATGTTCCAGCTCGAAAGCAGCATGTCGTTCGTCAGATATAAACCTGCGTGCCTCGACTTCATGGTGCCCAAGTCTTTGAAATAACGCCTTATTGAACATGTGCTATGTTTAGAATTACTTGCAGTCTGCAGACTTGTATAACCATTTTGCACATGCCTCCACTTCTCAACTGTTGAGCACTCCACAAATTAAAAGGACATGTTTAAACTGTTTTTTTTCCTTCTATTTCCACCCCTCCTGAAGGGGCTGACCCATGGAGTTCAGCTCCACTCGTGCCCATCACTCTCGCCTACCTCATTCCAGTGTCCAACTAGGAAGGATATACGGCAGAGAAACAGGCCATCCGGCACAACCAGTCCATGCCGGCGTTTATGCTCCACTCGAGCCACCTCCCGCCTTTCCTCATCTAAATCTATCCGTATAACCCTCTATTTCCTGCTCCCTCATGTGCTTGTGCTATTCATGTGCGAGTCTTGATCGAGAGTGGACAAGGCTTTCAGACTCGTGATTTCTGGTTGGGGTTACTGTATACTGATCAGGAGCAGGATTGCTCGACCAACTGTCCCCGCCCTAACCCAGAGGCTCGAGAGCCAATCGTGGCGCCCCGTTGCTGTCCGAGCCGAGATCGGCTGACAGCACAGACTGGGAATTGAACGTCGAGTTATCCCGATCTGTATGGCTCAGGGATGGATTCCTCATCTGAGCCATGAGGGGGCAAACTGCCCGTGCTTCTTACCTTTGCTGATGTATTGCTGCAAGCTGAGCTCCGATGGCTAAGAAAGAAAATAGGGATGAAGTTAAAGAAAAAGCAGACAATATTCCACATGGAACTCGACATTCAAGCTCAAATCTCATACTAAGTCGCAACACACTCGTGCAAGAAATATGTGGTGTCAAATTTATTCAAACCCCTACAGCACAACTGCACACGATGCTCATCAATTCTAAAGCACTTCCTGCTCTGAAATGAATACTCTGGATCGCTTTCATTGCTGAGGGCTCGGAGTAATTTCACGCTGGGCACAGTCGGTCAAGATTGGATAAGCTGGGGTCAAACAGTGGAGGCTGTGGGAAGACCTTATTGAGGTGTATAAAATTATGAGGGGCCGAGATAGAGTGAATAGGCAGGACCTATTTCCCTTAGCAGAGGGGTCAACTACCAGGGGACATAGATTTAAAGTAATTGCTAGGAGGTTTAGAGGGGATTTGAGGGTAAATTTCTTCATCCATTGGGTGGTGGGGGTCTGGAACTCACTGCCTGAAAGGGTGGAAGAGACAGAAACCCTCACCAGATTTTAAAAAGTACTTGGATGTGCACTTGAAGTGCCGTAACCGACAGACCAAGAGCTGGAAAGTGGGATTAGGCTGAATGGCTCCTTGTCAGCTGGCATGGACACTATGGGCCAAATGGCCTCATTCTCTGCTCTAAATTGCTATGATTCTAAGATGATGTCCAGTAAATGGGGAAAAAATTGTCTAGCTATTCAAACTATTAAAAAAAGCCCTCAAATCTAACTGTTTCAACAAACTGCACCCAAACTGCTGTAAAACTGAGTACAAGTTACACCCACAGATGCTTTTTGAGCTGTGAAAACCAGGGGATGTGATGCACCCTGACACAGGACTGGGTGTCCAGTCAGCAACTTGTGAGAAGTAGCTGCTCCGCCACCAACGATGTTTCTTTGCCTCCGATTCTCTATTTTTTTAAATGTAACTCTTTGCGGTTATCTCCGGGTCAAGGGGAGAAACTGGAGATCTGGTCCACAGGTCCTACCAATGCAGCTTGAAAACTGGCCACTGGGAAGTGCACAAGATCAAGCCAGGGGGAGTGGCTCTCTCTCTCTCTCTCTAGGAAATCAAATGCTCCACACTATTTATTCAGCTGTCAAACTCCAGTAATTCAAGACAACAGATGCAATGGATTCAGTTGGTACTGTGAATCGAGACCTCTCGCTCACCATCAACAGCCTGACCCGTTGACATTGCAAGTGCAGCCTCACTCAATGGCTGAATTCAGTGCCGAGTGCAAGTGGAGCAGTTTAACATGAAAAACAACTAAGTCTGCGAGTGGCCAGCCCAGCCTCTGGTGCCTTGAGCGGTCCTTCATTGGAAAGTGACGGTTTAGACTCCTGGATCTTGGTTTATTTCGGAAGCACCTGCTCACTGTGGATACTAGGAATTTCTTCTCAGAGGGTTGTAAATCTGTGGAATTCGCTGCCTCAGAGAGCTGTGGAAGCTGGGTCATTGAATAAATTTAAGACAGAGATAGACAGTGTAAAGTCCTTGTTCTACAGCATGAAACCACGCGAGGCACATTCCAGGGACAAGACCACTCTGTTACCTTAATTCTTTATTACAGGAATCCAGAAGTGATGACCCTGCGTGGGACCTCCCTTTATATATCTGTGAGATCAGGTAAGGAGTGTCTCCCACAAGTTCACCCCCTGTGGTCATGGTGTGCATCTAAGTTGAGTGTATACAGTAATACAGTGGTGTTACATTGTAGTTACAAACATGACAGACAGTTTCTTAACCAATAAGGGAATAAGGGGTTATGGGGAGCGGACAGGGAAGTGGACCCGAATGCATGATCGGATCTACCATGATCGTATTAAATGGCTGAGCAGGCTCGAGGGGCCGCATGGCCTACTCCTGCTCCTATTTCTTATGTTCTTATGAATTAATCACAGGGGGAAAGCCAATTCCACTTGCGTTCTCGGTCTAACCTGCTGCCCAGCTATGTTATACTCCACATCCAATGACCTCTTTGTTTTCTCGCATCGAGGTTGAAGCACTTACTCCAGAGTAATCATTTGTTGTACCTCACTGCTTTGGGGAAAATCGGCAAATTAATTCCAGAAGGCAAGGCACCAAGTACCTGTACGTGCAAACGTCCATCAGCTGGATGCACTGAAGCCTATTGTACTGGGCTGCTTTATACAACTAATTCATGAAAATCACATCCTCAGTCTCAAAATTGAGGAGCTAGACCTTATTCCGTGCCAGCCACTGGCCAAACATTTCAGCACAATATTCGACCGTTGACTATGGCGAAGAACTTGGTTCAGCACGAATGTTGTCACTGGGTTTCTTGACTGCGCTGATACGATCAGCAAGTGCACGAACTAACCCAGCACTGCTCTGTGTGATACGCTTCATTTAACACCTCAAACTGGCCCCACTGCTGCTCACTGACCGGCAACCATCAGAAATTTGCCGCAGCATTATGCGGCTGAAAATGTTCTCTGCCGAGACAACCCAACTGTGCTTTCCCACAAGTTAGATACCCCCACCGTCTCAGGTTTTTATTGAAATCCAAGTGTGAATACATTGTACAGCTACCTGGAGATTTCACGTGACTGAAATCCCAGTGACAGCAATGTTTTCTGTAAACGCTTGGAATAAGTAGACTCTGTACTTACGATCATTTTGTGCTGCTATTTTTTTGCTATCTGGCTGATCTGTAAAACAGAAAGGAGGATTTTTTTTTATACACACCGCACGGGGAAGAATTTAAGATGCTGTGCACAGAATGTCAAAATCACTCGTCAATATTCTGTCCCATCACTGAAAGCATTCTTCACACATTTCTCCACACTCCCATCTACCCCTCCTCTTTACTGCACCAATCAGTGCCCCGAGTGCAGATTTAGTATTCCTGGAGTACAAGCATTGACATGCATCGGCACCTTTCTGCCACCAGTGCAATGCAGGGCCAATAAGCCGGGTCCCTCGATCCACAATTCAAGTTACAATCGGAGAAGTTCAGTCGGTGGACAAGACCAGTCTCCACATAAACAGGGCTATCCTGAAATTGTATGTGCTAACCTCCCGTGGCACTGCTCATGCTGACTGAGGATTTGCTGGTTTAGGAAAATAGGTCTCTTAATTTGGGGGATAACTTCAGGGCCGGTAGTTCACAGTGAATACATCACATTGCTTCATTAGATGGCAATTTGCTGGTGCTTTGCAGACTGAATTCCACGATTCTGCCAAAACCAGAAGCGAGTGGCTATTATAAATATCTCTCTACCCCTGCATTTAATCTGTTCATCGTATTAAAGCTTGGAATACGCAGCAAGATCAGCTCGAGTTAGCCAACCAATATTCAGTGGTGGGCGGGCCGGAGGGCAGTGAGCCGCACTGGGTGATCTGCGGATTTGGCAGCACTGAGGCACAGGTGCTGTAGTTTGGAACGCTGCTGGGTTTCCAGTTGCGAGGGAGTGTGTGTCTTTGGTCTGACATTACACAGGGTGACACATTGGTGGATTCCTCAGGCCTGCTGGTGCGGAGAGGGTGGGGAGGGCATTAGCTTGGCAACACCAGAGTCTGAGAAGAGAGAGACACGAGCAAGATATATTTTTAAAAGCACGAAGTTATTAATTTGTCTCATTAATACGGACGAAATGTTCACGTGCTTACAGGGTTTTCCCACTGACATGTTGACATACGGGGTTTTGCCATTCTAAATGCACGATGCCGCAGGTAAAGTTAACTCGTACAGGAATTGAGCGCTGGGTTGGAGCTTCTTAACGCGAGCGAATTGCCCGTGAGGTGATCCACAGTCTGTGATTTAGTTCACAGTGAGAAGGGAATGGAAAGACATCAGAAACCTGCCACGTGGTGCCAGCTAGTGGGCAGAGTCTGCAACTACACCAAGAGGCGACAGAAACAAGTGGCTTGGGAGGCGTTGGCAGAAATGCAGCAGTAAATGTTGACAGAAAAGCAAAAGCAAACATCAGGACAACAGAAAGTATGTTTTATGGCCAAGAACAGAGTGCTCTACACAAGGTTTTAAAGATACAGATAGACATAGGTTAGGCATTTAAGAGGATGTTGTTGCACTGGAACACCCACTTAAATGCGCAGCCCGTCTATATATAGCCACCTCTGGCCTTCAAATACAAGCGAGGGAAATGTGAGTGCAGCTAAAGCAGGTTTAAGGCTGAAAAACATTACTGCGCTGTAATCCGAGTCACTTCTGGCCCACTGCAGCAATCGCATCCAGTTCAAGAGAATTGGATCTGGCGAGATAGTGAAGGGGGGGGGGGGGGGGGGGGGGAAAAAGAGAAAACCGTGCATTTATCTTTTGCCGCAGAACATGCCCAAACATGCACACCCGCCGAGCGACAAGAATAGTCAGGAACGGAGGAGCGACACACCAGGCCGCCCGACTGGCTTCAATTTGATATCTTAATTCCAAAACTTAACAGCTTTGGCATCAGTATGTATCAGGGAACTATTCGAGAGTTCTTTAATGATCACTGCAACAGAGTAAAAATAAAACACATGCAACTTCAACCGAGAACTTTATGCAATGCATCCAAACATTGAGGTTCACGCGACTGATTCCTGGGATGAGAGGGTTGTCCTATGAGGAGAGATTGAATAAATTGGGCCTATACTCTCTGGAGTTTAGAAGAATGAGAGGTGATCTCATTGAAACATACAAGATTCCGGTGGGGATTGACAGGGTAGATGCAAGGAGGATGTTTCCCCCGGGCTTGGGAGTCTGGAACCAGGGGGCACAGTCTCAGGATAAAGGACTTTGTTTGTTGCTCTGGCCCCAAGCCATTCAGTACTCCTCTGCACCTCCCCCCACCCCCTTCTTTTTCCCTGTATCCCTGCCTGACCACACTCTCCTGTCGGCATGCCTCCTTTCATCTCTCCTCTCTCGGATACTCTGCCCTCCCAAATCCCTGCCCCAATCCTTCATACCCTCTTGCCGCCATCCCAGGCTTGACTCCCTCCTAGATAAGGCTGCCGCTTCCCTCCGAGCTTCTTGTCGCTGCCTCCTTATGGAGCAATAACTCCAGCTGTCCCATCCTACTCTCACCGACCTTCCCTCTCACTGGGGGCTAATCTGGTCAATCTCCTCCCCATCCAACTCATTCTCCCCTCCCCCCAGTGCTGACCCAGTGGACGCAGGCAGTGGGGCAGCCATCACCGACCCTCTCCGCATCTCCCTCCTGAATGTCTTTTAGCTTGCAAACAAGGCCCTTGCCATCCATGAGCTTATCGTGGATGATGGTATCAACAGCATGGTGCTGACGGAAACCTGGTTGAGGGGCAATAGCACCTTAGCCTTAAATGAAGCCTCCCCGCCTGGCTGTACCTCCCACCACTCAGACTGCTGTAGTGGCTCTCATCACCAAATCACACCTTGGTCTGTCCTCCGGCACTTTCTCCTGCTTTGAGCATCTCGCCTTAAGAACATAAGAAATTGGAGGAGTAGGCCATACGGCCCCTCAAGCCTGCTCCGCCGTTTAATACGATCATGGCTGATCTGATCATGGACTCAGCTCCACTTCCCTGCCTGCTCCCCATAACCCTTATCGTTTAAGAAACTGTCTATTTCTGTCTTAAATTTATTCAATGTCCCAGCTTCCACAGTTCTCTGAGGCAGCGAATTCCTCAGATTTACAACCCTCAGAAGAAATTTCTCCTCATTTCAGTTTTAAATGGGCGGCCCCTTATTCTAAGACCATGCCCCCTAGTTCTAGTCTCCCCCATCAGTGGAAACATCCTCTCTGCATCCACCTTGTCAAGCCCCCTCATAATCTTATACGTTTCGATAAGATCACCTCTCATTCTTCTGAATTCCAATGAGTAGAGGCCCAACCTACTCAACCTTTCCTTATAAGTCAACCCCCTCATCCCCGGAATCAACCGAGTGAACCTTCTCTGAACTGCCTCCAAAGCAAATATATCCTTTTGTAAATATGGAAACCAAAACTGCACGCCGTATTCCAGGTGTGGCTTCACCAATACCCTGTACAACTGTAGCAAGACTTACCTGCTTTTATACTCATCCCCTTTGCAATAAAGGCCAAGATACCATTGGCCTTCCTGATCACTTGCTGTACCTGCATACTATCCTTTAGTGTTTCATGCGCAAGTTCCCCCAGGTCTCGCTGTACTGTGGCACTTTGCAATCTTTCTCCATTTAAATAATTTGCTCTTTGATTTTTTTTTCTGCCAAAGTGCATGACCTCACACTTTCCAACATTATACTCCATCTGCCAATTTTTTTCCCCCACTCACTTAGCCTATGTCTTTTTGCATTGTTTGTGTTCTCCTCACACATTGCTTTTCCTCCCAGCTTTGCAGCGTCAGCAAACTTGGCTACGTTACAAACTTGGCTACGTTAAGTCGAAGGGACGCAGACTTGAACAGATGTGGATGACAACTGGTTTAGCTATTCATCGCCAGATCCGACTGGACAACATAAAGCATTATCGGGTCCTGCTCTCGTCTGGCACAATTGCTCACTATTCCAGAATCAATCTGGAATGCAAAGATAAATCTCGGCTTCTATTCTTCACTGCTAACCATCTTCTTCAACCCATTTCCCCAGTCTCCACCCTCACCCCCGACAATAAGTGTGAAGAGCTCATGGACTTTTGTCTCCAAGATGGGGCCCATCCTTTTAGCCGTCTCTTCCCTTCCCTCCCCTCCCTTAGCCCACAGGGCCAAACTTCCTCCAAGGATCCCCCCCTGCCCGAGCCTCACATCTTTCTCCAGTTTCTCTCCGATCTCCCCTCATGACCTCTGAACTCATCTCGTCGACGAGATCGACTTCCTGCTCCCTTGACCCTATTCCCACCAAACTGCTGACCACCCAACTTCCTTTTCTGGCTCCCATGTTAGCCGACATTGTTGTTAACAGTCCTCTCCCCTCAGGTACTGTTTCCCTCTCCCTCAAACCTGCTGTCATCACCCCTTTCCTCAAAAACTGCCGCCTCGTCTCCAACCTCCCTTTCCTCTCAAGTCCTTGAACAACTCCATGTATGAATCCCTCTGATTCGGTTTCTGAGCCTGCCACAATACCGAAACGGCTCTCATCAAAGTCACAAATTACATCCTTTGTGACTGTGACAAAGGCAAACTATCCCTCGTCCTTCTTAACTTGTCTGCTGCCTGGTTCCATTCTTATCTCTCTAATTCTAGTCAGAGAATCACCTGCAACGGCTTCTCTTCCCACTCCCGCATCGTTACCTCTGGTGTCCCCCAAGGATCTATCCTTGGCCCCCTCCTATTTCTCATCGACATGTTGCCCCTTGGCGACATCATCCGACAACACGCAGTCAGTTTCCACATGTACTGATGACACCCAGCTCTACCTCACCACCACTTCTCTCAACCCCTCCATGGTCTCTAAATTGTCAGACTGCTTGTCCGACATCCAGTTCTGGATAAGCAGAAATTTTCTCCAATTGAATATTGGGAAGACCAAAGTCATTGTTTTCGGTCCTCGCCACTGACTCCATCCCTCTCCCCAACTTCAGTCTGAGGCTGAACCACACTGTTCAAAACCTAGGTGCCATATTTGACCCTGAATTGAGCTTTCAACTACATATCCGCAGCATAATTAAGACCACCTATTTCCACCTCCGTAACATCGTCCGTCTCCACCCTTGCCTCAGCTCATCCGCTGCTGAAATCCTCCATGCCCTTGTTAACACTAGACCGGACTATTCCAACACATGCCTGGCTGGCCTCCCACATTCTACCCTACGTAAGCTAGGTGATCCAAAACTTGGCACCACTGATTATAATCGCTCAACCATCGGTGGCCATGCTTCTGCTGCCTGCACCCCAAGCTCTGAAATTGCCCTTCACCAAAACCTCTCTTTCCTCCTTTAAGACACTCCTTAAAACCTACCTCTTTGACCAAGCCTCAGACTGAAGTTGGGGAGAGGGATGGAGTCAGTGGCTAGGGAACGGAGTTTGTGGCGGGGACCGAAAACAATGACTTTGGTCTTCCCAATATTCAATTGGAGAAAATTTCTGCTCATCCAGAACTGGATGTCGGACAAGCAGTCTGACAATTTAGAGACCATGGAGGGGTTGAGAGAAGTGGTGGTGAGGTAGAGCTGGGTGTCATCAGTACATGTGGAAACTGACTACGTGTTGTCGGATGATGTCGCCAAGGGGCAACACGTAGATGAGAAATAGGAGGGGGCCAAGGATAAATCCTTGGGGGACACCAGAGGTAACGATGCGGGAGTGGGAAGAGAAACCGTTGCAGGTGATTCTCTGACTACAATTAGAGAGATAAGAATGGAACCAGGCGAGTGCAGTCCCACCCAACTGGACGGTGGTGGAGAGGTGTTGGAGGAGGGTAGAGTGATCAACTGTGTCAAAGGCAGCAGACAAGTTAAGAAGGACGAGGGATAGTTTGCTTTTGTCAGTCACAAAGGATTTAATTTGTGACTTTGATGAGAGCCGTTTCCTCATGTGGCTCGATGTCAAATTTGTGTGTCTCATAATACTCCTGTGAAGTGCTTTGGGACGTTAAAAGGCGCTATATAAATACAAGTTATTGTTGGTTAAACCTTGGCTGTGACCACAAGAATTTTCAGCAACAGGCAAAGACCATTAGCCCAAACGTGTCCCTTTTCCAACATCGTTGGCACCTTCTCAGCATATCCCTCCCCTCTCCAGATGGGATCCAACTGTACTTTGAACACATGAATACCAACAGCTTCTATGGTATTCCCTAGATTCATTCCATCGGTTGCAGAATAAATCCCTTCTTGCTCTTAACTTTCTAATTTTAGCTCATGTTCTGGCCTTTGAAGACTTCACTGAAGTGAATAAACTGCCTGCTTCAGCTTCGTCAATCCTCCTCACATTTAAAACTAGGAACTTCGAAGTCCAAGTGGGATGGATGGCTGTCTATCTGGTCAAACTTGGGACTCAACCGGATGGTCACCTGCAAATGCCCTCTCGGGCGATAATATTCTCGGTGACTCAGCGAGCAGAACTCTGAGTGAGCGGCCAAGATCCACAGTGAGGCGGTTTTGTTCAGGGCTCTACTTTGTGACCTTCTCCACCTGTTCCAACAGCTGCAATCCACACCACTACTCGGATATTACTTTACACCAACGCTAACCAGCACTCCTGTGATCCACCAGCAGAAAAGTTTTCAACCAAATTATTTAATACATATGGCATCCGGAACCACAACAGGCTGACTGGCAACCAGGGACAGCTTAGTACCCAGTCTTTGCAACAGACAAAAAAAAGACATGGCTTCAGCTGCAACAAGATCGGAGGCCGGGGAATTCGAATACTGATGACTGGCGATGTCAGATATCATGGCAAAGAAGTTAACTAACTGACGATAGACTTAAGTGCATCAACAAGTGGAAGGAGCCAATTGTCCAATTGTCTTACCTCCATCTTCCAGTTGTCTCTTTTGACCAACAAATCCAAACTCTGGTGTGCTGTGGTTTACCGTTGTGGCAGTGTCACCTCCAATTTTAGCAGCTATCTGCAGATTCATTAAAAGTAAGAGTCAGTTACTCACGTACAAGCATCATCTACTGTAAGCTCAGTAGCTTCGGAAGTACTGCAGAGAGCTTTCTGGTCAGATGATGCTGCCTTAAACCACATGGCCAATACCAGTGTCGCAGAGTGATCCGTACCATTCCCTCCTTTCCCCAGTGAAACACAACGATCGAATCAATAGCATACCCGAGGAAGCCACAAATACTGACTGGTTTCAGTACCTGTTTCAATGCACAAACATTCAAACTTTGAGTGCACCTGCACGTACTGCAGGCACTGGAGGGTTTCCACGTGCACACTGCAGCCGAGCATCTGTTGCTGCCTTCACAACAGAAGCAGAGAAATGGTGGGTTTTTAAAAAACATATCCAACAATCCTTTCTAAAAAGGAAGATATAACATTTTTAATGTGTCAGGATCCCTTGGAGAGAAATATGGTCGTCAACCAGACATTTGAGAAAAGGTACTCGGTAATTTCAAGTGCGCTGGCTCACTGAGTTTACCCAGTGGGTAGCGGAGCCAAGCATCAAGGTCCCAGCTCAACACCCAGTTAGCTGGTGACGACAGCAGTGGCTCCAGTGCTGAGGTTAGCAAGAGGTGGGTGCAAAAAGGTACTCACTGGCAGAAATACACATGCATGTATATGGCGAGAACAAGACCAGGTATGGCCAAGAAACCTCCAGGGGACTAACAGTGGCACTCACTGATGGCGGCTCACACATGAATGATGGTTGCCTGCACTGGAGCGTGCCCCCTGCCCCGAGCACGGCCCGCACCTGCGCAATAATGAGGATTGAAGAATTATGTCACTGATAACAGTAGGACTGACATTCTAAATCCCCCACTTCCTCCCAATGCAACTTAGAGATGAGAAAGATTTCAAAGTTAGCATTTCAGTATTGAGAGAGACTTGGGTGGTCAGAGTTTCAGGAAAAACAATTGATCCAACCATTAATTACCAAGCAATCACCTTTCCTTCCTTTGCCCCCAATGGATCATTTTGCTGGCAGATCTTCCCCTGGTCTTGTGCAGCTGTGTACCTGGCTCCCAGCAGAATGGTGCATGCCCAGTCTGCTTTACCACCCACAGCAGCACAGCCAAGATCCAAAACTGCCATACGGGGAATCGTGAAGCCAGAACTAGGTAACATGTTCTACTACCTGAAAATGTATTCTCTCTATTTTGCTTTGAACTATTCGTTCAATTTTCTACTCTTCATTTCCATTCTTGTAAGAAAAAGATTCTAACCGTGATCACAAATGAACAGCATCCTAACCAAACTCAGTTTCCTCCATTCAGTCTGAATCGTAGTTTACACTATGAACTTTTGAACATTTTTTGCAATCACTCCCATCTCTGAGGCCTTGCATCCCTGCCGACTCCTTGGTGCCCCATATCTGGGCAGCGTCCCCCCTTTGCCCCACCACTGGTGGCAGTGCCTTCGGCCACCTTGGTCCGAATGTTGAAATCCCTCTCAACCTAACCACGATAAAAAACCCTTCGCAAAACTCAGCTTTCGTTTCTTAGCGTGTGCCATTGCCATCTCCTTTTGCCTTGCACCATCGTCCCTTTTGTCTCTTAATCTATCCTGCTTTCCACCCTGTCACAGACCTTCCCTTTTGTTCTTTCCTCCCTTCCCACCTCCCCCCGCCACCCCTACACTTGCTTAAAAATCTGTTACATCTCTATCTTTTTACAGTTTTAATGAGGGGGTCATTGACCTGACATGTTCTGTTTCTCTCTCCACGGATGCTGCCTAACCTGCTGAGTGTTTCCAGCAATTTCTGTTTTTACCTCAAATCCTATCAATGGTTCCCCCTTACTTAAAGCACCAGAGGACGTTTTCTGCAATAAAGATGTATAAATTCAGTGTTGTGTTTCTCCGATGTATATGCAAGTGGTATGTGAGTGATAAACACCCCTGTGCACAGTCAGAACTTTTTCGTCTTTCAGATGCATAATTGAAGCAGTCATCAATCTGCAGGTGGATGCTTCCCTGTACCTCAGGAAGCCAATCCAGGTTTAAGCAACATCATCCTTCTCCATGAACAAGTGACATTTCAGGTCTCCACTCGGACTTGGCACAAATGGATCAGCAAATGACCCCACGGGAAACTCCAGTCAGAAAGCAGACGAGTGCCGAATATTAACTGGGGATGGTGGGGCATCCAAGCCAGGGACATTAACCATCAACCAAAACAAAGTATGCTGTATCAACCCCCTCACCCCCCAACCCACCCCCCACCCTGATGGATGGGATACCGAGAGGGCCGACAGAGCTCAGGCCATGAGGACAGGATCGCATGCACTAAAATCAAGAGCATCACCTGCAGAGCAGCCATGTTACAGGCTTTCACAGTTACATTGGGGTGTGGGGGGGGAACCACAAAACTTGGTATTGAACATTCTCTCTCCCTACACAAGCATTTTTCCCTTTAAGAATTGCTTTTTTGGATCGAAACGAGATCAAAGGGAAACTGAAATAGTACAAAGATTCTGCACCAAATGATCAATCAATCCAATAAACGCAGATGAAGAAAGAGACTATGCAGAGAATTTAAGCAGCAATAGGCTACCATGTCTCTACTTGAGTGATATGGTGGGGGGGGCAGGGGGTTGAAATGAGAACGCACTATTACCCTCCTCCACCTTTGGAGCTCCCATATCACACTCTAGCCAAGGGCCCCAGACCACCACCAGTGGCCTTTTGTTAGTTATTTTACTACCTGATCTTCTCCCCTCCTTTCCTGGAGCTATCAATTTC